>NC_054537.1:96511052-96696052 GCF_017654505.1 Polyodon spathula | reverse complement strand
GTGTGTGTGTGTGTGTGTGTGTGTGTGCGTGTATATATATATATATATATATATATATATATATATATATATATATATATATATATATATATATATATATATATGTACACAGTTGTAGTCAAAAGTTTACATACCCCAATGGAAATTTATAATTTATAGATATTTCTTGCAAATAAAGAATTTTAGGGAAAATATTTTGCAGCAAAAGTTTTGCTTTTGTGGATGAGGAAAACAGGTTCTAAGAAATAGATGCTAATTCAAAAGTATTCCTACCCAACAGCAATCATACTCTAAATATAGTCAAACTATATTTAAATGGATTACCAAATGAAATTCATCATTTTGCTTCGATGAGGTTTAAATACTTGACTCCTGCTCGTTTATATTCTTCATCAAGATGTCTTTATTAATTTAAAAAATCAGGTATAATAACACCAGTGTGTATTTATTTGCATTATGTATTATTATTTAGAATTGTGTATTGTGGCAAGGATGGGGTTAATTCCCCATCCATAAAAACATTATGAAGAATCCACAGTATAAAAGGACCCAAGTGTAAAAGGACTGATGGGTAGTTAAGGCTCCAGCCACAGTATAAAAGGATCCACTCTGGGCTCATTAAGGGGGTGCTTGGAGAAGGAGCAAGGCTCACAGAGACAGAGTGCCAAACAGTCGATTGCTACTAATTTTGTGAAGTTGTTACAAAGGCACTCGTTTGATTAGACTTTTTGTAATTGGTTTTGTGAACCTTTTGTTCTGGCCCACATGCCCTCTTGTTTTGTGTTTTTAGCGGGGTTTTTTTTTGCTTGAAAAGTCTTTTGTTTTTATTTAGTAAACATACTGCTGCAGCAGTTTTCAGCCCCGCATTTCAAAGTTCTGTGTACTGCTTCCTGGTCTTGTCACACACCACTTGGCCCTTCCTGCCACACGCCACCGCTGCTGTGCCAGTCTCCAGCAGCAGGTAAAGACTGCCTGCTGTGCCAGCCTCCAGCAGCAGGTAAAGACTGCCTGCTGTGCCAGCCTCCAGCAGCAGGTAAAGACTGCCTGCTGTGCCAGTCTCCAGCAGCAGGTAAAGACTGCCTGCTGTGCCAGCCTCCAGCACCAGGTAAAGACTGCCTGCTGTGCCAGCCTCCAGCAGCAGGTAAAGACTGCCTGCTGTGCCAGTCTCCAGCAGCAGGTAAAGACTGCCTGCTGTGCCAGTCTCCAGCAGCAGGTAAAGACTGCCTGCTGTGCCAGTCTCCAGCAGCAGGTAAAGACTGCCTGCTGTGCCAGTCTCCAGCAGCAGGTAAAGACTGCCTGCTGTGCTAGCCTCCAGCAGTAGGTAAAGACCGCATGCTGTGCTTGCTGTCATCCGGGAAGGACATTTTGATGCTGCAGTTGCTCGGGAAAGATGTCACGCTGTTCCAGCCTCCAATACCAGAGGGAGACGGGCTGCTGTTCCTGCCTTTACCACCAGAGGGAGACGGGCTGCTGTTCCCACCTGCACAAAAATTGGAACGCTTGCATTTATTGCCGTAGAGACTTTCATTGTGTTTGTGTGTGTGTGTGTGTGTGTGAATACACATTATCAGACCGACGTCATCTTGCATTCGTAAATATTGACACTTGCTTTTAAAGGGAGATGCAACATTTTTGTGCCTAACCACTGAAAAAGTTGTCAAAATGTTTTATTTTGTTGTTGTTCTTGCATTTCTAACCATTTTAATCGCAGTCTGGAGCTCTTCATTATAATTTCTCTGTGCTTCAGTGGTACAAACAGATTGACATACGATGGTACAATTGACTGGATTGTGTTTTGAGGAATCATCGTCATAAAGAACTGTCGGTACGTACCAGTGGCTAGCCTGTCGCATACCAGTAAAGGTTGAAAACCACTGTTCTAGCCAGTCAAGTCAAGTGACTCTGCTACAACAGGTCGCATGGAAAACTGAGACGTTTGATTTTGGCAAAAAGGGATTCAAAGAGGAATCAAATCCTGAAAATGGATTTTGGGTCATATCGAGAACTGGGTAACCTGGATACCCAAGTACCCTATGTCATCCCTAATTCCTACTGTCAAGCATGGAGGTGGTCATATCCTTCTATGGGGCTGTTTTTCCTCTAATGGCACAGGAAAGTTAGTTCCATTACATGGTAAAATGGATTCCATAACATGCCAAAAGATAACGGCCAACCATCTGAAACCCTGCGCTGCAAAATGTGGTTTAACGTGCAACTGGACGTTCCAAGACGACAACGATCGAAAGCACACATCAAAATCTACTTCAGATTGATTAAAGAAGAATAAAATCAAGGTCTGCAATGGTCTAGTCAAAGTCCTGACCTAAATCCGATTGAGAATCTTTGGTATGAGTTGAAGAAGGCTGTGCACAAGAGAAGTCCTCGGAATTTGAATGAACTGGAACAATTTTCTATTGAGGAATGATCAAAAAACACTAGAGAATCAAGCCAAAAACACATAAACATAACATAAACATCCTAATTGTTATTATTGCTAAAGGTTATTATTGCTAAAGGTACCTCAACTAGCTAATAATTTCATTTTCTTTGTCAGGGTATGAATACTTTGGATTTAGCATTTTTTGAGTTTTGTAAAAGAAAATAATTTTCTTGTTTCTTGTACATTTTTTTTTTTCCTCATCCAGAAAAACAATATTTATGCTACAAAAGATTTTTCCTATAATTATTTGTTTTCAAGAAATTTCTAGAAATTATACATTTCCACTGGGGTATGTAGACCTTTGACCACAACTGTATAAACATATACACTTTTTTTCTGGAATGCATTGCATGTGTGAGACATAACTAGACATGTGTTGTTCAGCTGAACGAGTCAAGAGGTCTCTGATGCCACGGATAGTAGCAAGATGCAAATGATGTTCTTACTATTGATTCATAAATGCTGTCATTACTGTGAATTCTTATTTAGGTGAATAATACAATCATCCTTTTATGCAAAGCTTTTAACTACACAGAATGCTGTTAAACTCCTTTTGGTTATTCTGTACACCTCTGAAGCACATGTGAAAAGCATGGCCCTTGAGGACAATCTTCTCATGAGCTTACAGTAGATTTAAAACTGACTAGCATCAACCTAAACCGTAAGGGTACAACTCTGCTCAAAATATATCTGTTAAGTGCACTTGCTTGCACAGGTTCATGCATTTGTGTGTGCTTAGTGTTACCTTTCACATGTGCTCAATAGTTAGAAAAACTCGAGTCACACCTCATTGCACATAGGAAGTAGCTGGCTAGAATTACTTACCATAAGATCTTTAATAGTAGTTGGCATTACAGGAGGTAACAGGTTTCTTGTAAGATTGCAGTATCACCCTTTTCCCTAATGTAATTCCAGTAATCTTTTTGCACTGACCCTTATTGTAGATTACAATGATTTTTTTTGCCACAGGAGTTGGGGAAAGAATGTGACTGCTGTACTAAATTGTTCCTTTTCAGTGAAGGGGAATGTAATTAAGGCACCATGCGCTGACTCAAAATGATACATGGAGAAAACTTTTAAGGCTTTAGTAATGAGATTCAGGAGAAACTGTACCACATGTTTGCAGTTGGACGCATGTATTGACCATCGAGTTCTGTTTGATGAAATCAGGCTTTTCTCACTTTTGGTGCAAACAGCACTAATCACTAGACCAATGGTTGGTTATACACACCCTGAATCTCAGACTACACTCCTTATGAAAGGCGTGATAATCGACTGTTAGTGTTAGTCATGTTCTGTGAAACTAGTCGTCAGTCAGGCAGAAACTGTAATGCTATACTGTGTGATGTTTAAAATTAACTTTAATTAAAGTGCGTTCACATTACAAAACTATCTGAGCCACATTCATAGCTTGGCATCTCATTTATTTCTGCTTTGCAATTATTTTAAATCATTTAAGAAGTCAGTAATTCTGTGCTGTCGGATTAAAGATTGTACAGTAATTCTGTGCTGTGGGATTAGAGATTGTAGAGCAGCTTGGAATAGGTATATCACAGTTCTCTAAGGTATTCCTCTGCTTTATAATCTCTTTTCAAATCAGCTTCTGTTTCACACATCACTTCCTGGAGATTTTTTAAAATGATATAATTGTATATAAATATGCTTCTCTGTAACTATAGCTGGCACGGCTACACTCCCCAGCGAACTTAACATACACCAAACTTGTTCTGTGTGGTATTTATTACATCCACTGGGGGCAGTGTTGTAGGAGTTACACCCTTTTGTATCATCTGTACTCGAAGAAGAAACCACATTTGAGAGCTGAGAAAGATTCTGGGTTCTAAACTAAAGAACAATGCATTTGTTAAGGTAAGAGTGTAGCATTACAATGTATACTTAAATACAATGGTAATAACTACCAAGGATTCATGCAGTTAACTATACTGTAGGTTGAACGTGTGTGCAATTAAACATGGGAATGGTGGGTGCTGTAGTGTTACCTTTTACAAGGTCTATTGCGTGTAACTACTCAGGACTTGTGAGCGGTTATTACAATGTAATAACATGGCTATTCATGCTCTGTAATATAAAATCCTACCGTTACATACATACTGTACCAAGTTACTCTTTAACCTCACAAGTGTCAGTAGAGGAGAAACCTATAGCTACAAATAGGCTAAGAAGGCATCTGTCGATTTACTTAAGATCAAATTCAATGGTGGTTTCACGCAGGTAATAATAATAATAGTAATAATAATAATCTTTATTTTTATATCGTGCCTTTCATAGTGGACAACAATCACAAAGCGCTTTACAAGATACGAGACTAGGGTGTGTGAACTATGCATCAGCTGCAGAGTCACTTACAACAACGTCTCACCCGAAAGACAGAGCACAAGGAGGTTAAGTGAATTGCTCAGGGTCACTGGGATCACTGGGAGCTGGGATTTTAACCTGGGACCTTTTGGATACAAGCCTGTTTCTTTAACTACTGGACCACACAGGAATGGTGAATAGAATCCTTTTCTTTAGCAAGAGATGCAGTTTGACAGTAGCAGCATCAAAAAATACAAGCTGCCATAGAGAGACAGAGGGAATAGTGTGTCTGCTGTCTGATAGTCTTGGAATAACTGTTCGTATGCTGGACAGAGGGAATAGTGTGTCTGCTGTCTGATAGTCTTGAAATAACTGTTCGTATGCTGGACAGAGGGAATAGTGTGTCTGCTGTCTGATAGTCTTGGAATAACTGTTCGTATGCTGGACAGAGGGAATAGTGTGTCTGCTGTCTGAGAGACAATAACTGTTCGTATGGGAAGAGGGAATAGTGTGTCTGCTGTCTGATAGTCTTGAAATAACTGTTCGTATGCTGGACAGAGGGAATAGTGTGTCTGCTGTCTGATAGTCTTGGAATAACTGTTCGTATGCTGGACAGAGGGAATAGTGTGTCTGCTGTCTGATAGTCTGGAATAACTGTTCGTATGCTGGACAGAGGGAATAGTGTATCTGCTGTCTGATAGTCTTGGAATAACTGTTCGTATGCTGGACAGAGGGAATAGTGTGTCTGCTGTCTGATAGTGATGCTGGACGAGGGAATAGTGTGTCTGCTGTCTGATAGTCCTGGAATAACTGTTCGTATGCTGGACAGAGGGAATAGTGTGTCTGCTGTCTGATAGTCTGGAATAACTGTTCGTATGCTGGACAGAGGGAATAGTGTGTCTGCTGTCTGATAGTCTTGGAATAACTGTTCGTATGCTGGACAGAGGGAATAGTGTGTCTGCTGTCTGATAGTCCTGGAATAACTGTTCGTATGCTGGACAGAGGGAATAGTGTGTCTGCTGTCTGATAGTCTGTCTGATAGTCTTGGAATAACTGTTCGTATGCTGGACAGAGGGAATAGTGTGTCTGCTGTCTGATAGTCTTGGAATAACTGTTCGTATGCTGGACAGAGGGAATAGTGTGTCTGCTGTCTGATAGTCTTGGAATAACTGTTCGTATGCTGGACAGAGGGAATAGTGTGTCTGCTGTCTGATAGTCTTGGAATAACTGTTCGTATGCTGGACAGAGGGAATAGTGTGTCTGCTGTCTGATAGTCTGGAATAACTGTTCGTATGCTGGACAGAGGGAATAGTGTGTCTGCTGTCTGATAGTCTTGGAATAACTGTTCGTATGCTGGACAGAGGGAATAGTGTGTCTGCTGTCTGATAGTCTTGGAATAACTGTTCGTATGCTGGACAGAGGGAATAGTGTGTCTGCTGTCTGATAGTCTTGGAATAACTGTTCGTATGCTGGACAGAGGGAATAGTGTGTCTGCTGTCTGATAGTCTTGGAATAACTGTTCGTATGCTGGACAGAGGGAATAGTGTGTCTGCTGTCTGATAGTCTTGGAATAACTGTTCGTATGCTGGACAGAGGGAATAGTGTGTCTGCTGTCTGATAGTGTAACTGTCTGCTGTCTGATAGTCCTGGAATAACTGTTTGTATGCTGGACAGAGGGAATAGTGTGTCTGCTGTCTGATAGTCCTGGAATAACTGTTCGTATGCTGGACAGAGGGAATAGTGTGTCTGCTGTCTGATAGTCTTGGAATAACTGTTCGTATGCTGGACAGAGGGAATAGTGTGTCTGCTGTCTGATAGTCCTGGAATAACTGTTCGTATGCTGTACAGAGGGAATAGTGTGTCTGCTGTCTGATAGTCCTGGAATAACTGTTCGTATGCTGTACAGAGGGAATAGTGTGTCTGCTGTCTGATCTGCTGTCTGATAGTGTGTCTGCTGTCTGATAGTCCTGGAATAACTGTTCGTATGCTGTACAGAGGGAATAGTGTGTCTGCTGTCTGATAGTCTTGGAATAACTGTTTGTATGCTGTACAGAGGGAATAGTGTGTCTGCTGTCTGATAGTCTTGGAATAACTGTTCGTATGCTGGACAGAGGGAATAGTGTGTCTGCTGTTCATGTGCTGTAAATTGCAGTTTTGTTTTGACAGAAGAAAGATTTATTAGAAGAAAAAGTATAAAAACAGTAATCAGGGTCTGATATGTAATTCAGCTCTGTGGTGACTGTGGAAATGTGTGGTTTGTAAGAGCAGAAGAGCTGCATTCAGAAGTCATGGCAATAATAAATCCATTATGTTGGGTGCCGTCTCCTCACTGGGAGTTTCACATTTATGAATGCAGGCTTGCACTCATAACAACAACAACAAAAGCTGTATTTCAAAGTAATCATAAATAGTTCCATATCATTATTTCAGTCAGTTAGTAAAACATGCAAACAGCTCCCTATAACTGTATGCTGTGTCTACTATATCTACACAGTATAAAACACATACTCCGACATATTGCTGTGCAAACTGTTTCAGAGATATAACTTGAACATAAGAATCAATGTGATCTGTCTGAACACAGTCTTCCTGATAACACTTTACATTGTGTCTGTAGTTACTGTGTATTTACATAGTAGTTACTTAGTGTACTTACACATGATTACAATATTATTAAGCGCAGTTACAGTGGCACTCCAAATGATGGCTGTGAAAGATCCAAAGAGACAAATCAATAAAACAGCTCTTTGCAGGGCTTTCATTACAAATCACTGATAACTGTCCCACAGCAAGAAAGATTCAAGTGCTGTTTTTTATTTATTTTTTGAACAGCACTTGAATCTGTTTTATGTGAACTCATACACACGTGCATATAAGTTAAAATTATTTTGTATTATTATTTTGAAAGGAGTGGTCAGTGTAGCATGTTTTTAAAATATAAAAATGGAAATGTATTCAGAGGCTGGACTACATTTCTGTACAGCATTGTGCCGATATGCCACTAGAACTGGCTCTGCCATTTGCTGCTACTTGTGCTTGTACTTAATAAATGCTCAGTTAGTAAATATTCTATATTTTATGCTGAAACACCTGCCAAATTTTGTGGGTTTACTATTACAAAAACAGTACATTGAAAAAGATTGAACAGTAAAAAATAGGTTTACCAGAGCTTCTTACCAAAAAAAAAAAAAAAAAAAAAAATCACCTCGCTACTCTTGAGAGTTCTTCTTCACCTTTGCCCCCACCCCCCACTGTTAAGCATATGTATTACAATTACTTCTATATTATCTGTTTTTTTGATAAGTCTGTGTTAAGACGCTTTTGATTGGTCATCTTATAGAAGGAAGAACCAGCGCCATCTAGTGAACAGCTACTGTGCACCTTTTTGTACTGCTGGCAGAGAGTTGTGCACTAGATGGTGCTAGTACTTTCTATTATAAAGACCCTTTGGGTGATCTAGCCTGTGTTACACATGTCTGTGTCAGTCTATTTGAACTGGAGGTCTAAAAGCACCTTAACATAGGCATATAAAAAAGATCTTCGCAAGACTATATTAAAGAACAGTGGAAAAACAAATATGTTTGAGCCATTGCCATCAGAACCACCTCAGAAGAAGACGTTTATCACAGTACACTTTTAAAGTGGTTGTCCTGTAGATAATTAAAAAAAAACTTTGCGTGATAGATGTTTTTTTTTTCCTTTTCTTTTCCCGGTCAGGGCAATTGAGGCTTAAGCTTAGAATGTATAAATCATGATATTGAATAAGGAGTTTACTCAGCATGGGTGTGTACTGCGGAAGGACAGTGAGAACTAAGGAATCTGGATACTTTGGAGCAGCCCAATATGTGCATAAGCTCCATGGAAAAGCATTTTGCAGCTTCCTAGTGCAGAAGGAAACTGTAAACCCTGAACACAATGATATGGAAGTGCTTCTGCTGGTTCATTGGTCAATGCTTAAATTATGTAGTTTTTCATCCGTTCACTGTCCTAACATGCTTCTTAGTGGTTCAGACAGCATGTTGTAGTATGTGCCTCTATTTCAAGATACTAATGTGTGTTTTCTACAGGATGACATGACTTTTTATTCACAAGATTGTAGTTGTAAGACTCTATTTCAGTTGAATGATTTGTTTTCATCATTTATATTATCAACGATCCTCTTATTCTTGTTTAAAAACTCTAGAAATCCAACTTATTTTTCCTTGCGTGTAAAAGCATGTGGAGAGGCATGGTACTTTAGATGTAGTGCCAGTAAACTCTGGAACCTTATCCTCAATGAAACTCAGACTTTGAACCGTATTTATAAAACATTGTTATCGGAACATCCTTTGTACTGAACTTTCTTCAGATGAAGACTTACTTGTGTTACTCATATTTAATATAGATGCATTAGAGTTTCATGGCCATGACTTAATTTTGAGAGTCACATTAGGATATTAAGTGAAGGCTTGAAGGTTTGCATACACAGCTGTAGCTGTAGGTCCAGGGGCCTGTTTCCTTGACCGCACACGTGTTCTCATTCACACAGGGATACCCAACATACTGTATGTTTCATTCCTAACCTATTACTACTAAAAAAAAAAAAAAACAAGAACTTAGCAGCAGACAAACATTTCAGAGAGAAGTCGCTATCACTGCAAAGGGTTTAATACCCAATCTTTTAATTAAATCTGTTTATTAAAGAGAAAAAAAGGTCTGTTAACTTAGTAATCAACAACTTCATGTAATAAAAGGTCTGTTATCCACTTTTAAGCTTTTCTCAATTTAGAATGTTCAATTAGGTTCCCTCGCTGCAGCCATCCCCACGGCAGCTCAGAGGAACTAAAGATCTGTGCAGGTCCTCTGATCACATGACCAAGCCAATTGCCTCATTCTACCCTTGAGCTCTGCTGTGAATGTCAGTGAACAACCACCCCCTGGTGGACAATGCCATCTCTGTACTCGTCTGTTTTGAGCTCACTAGGAGGGCCCTTCCAATTTTGAGTCCCTGACCTGCGGGAACTCCAGAGCAAATGCAAAACTCCCTGTGGAATTCCCAGTGAGGATCGGAAGCTTTGTAGAGCCAGAACGCAAACATGTGCTTCTCTGACTGTATGACTCACCATGCACACCACAACACCTGTGCTGCATGTGTCAGGTGAGCTACTCGGCCACCTCGTTTTGTGAAAGTTAATTAAAGGGAGTAATCCCTTTGAAAATATAAACAAAACACTGATAAACACTTCTAGTTGAAAAGTTGGTTTAAGTTTATGTTTAGTAATACTATACTATAAAGTTCCCTGTTTCAAACAACAGCATTTGGGTTGTGAAAACTAGTTTTAATCCCTGCATTGATATTCTCACGGGAGTGAGCATTTTTAGCTGCAGAGTATCTGTGACACTTGAAATATGCCATACAAAGCAGTGTATTGGAATGGGAATATTTCTGGTAGGTCAATGAATATTTAAAACAGAGTGACCAGGTGGTCTTGCAGAGCTGCCCTGCAAGTACCCTACAGTACATTAACATCAGTACAATAATTAATGGGATGTGATTAATGGGTCTATCTTTTGTAATGAGGGTGCCATGGCAAAATGTGTGGGTGCCTGTGATTAATATAGAAATGAACAAAGTGCTGCAAAGCTCACAGTTTAGCAGATAAGGGGTCCTGCCTCATCTTTAGCTGGACTGAAACCCCACACTGGGTTTTAATAGGCTTATTGCTAGTGGTACCCTTGTTCCCTCTAACAAAACCAATAATGGAATTAGTGCTTGTGCATGTGTTTGTCAGCCATGCTCTGTGTTCTCAGCCCTGCTCTGTGTTTGTCAGCCATGCTCTGTGTTCTCAGCCCTGCTCTGTGTTTTCTTGCTCTGCTCTGTATTCTCAGCCCTGTTCTGTGTTTTATCAGCCCTGCTCTGTGTTTGTCAGCCCTGCTCTGTGTTCGTCAGCCCTGCTCTGTATTCTCAGCCCTGTTCTGTGTTTTATCAGCCCTGCTCTGTGTTTGTCAGCCCTGCTCTGTATTCTCAGCCCTGTTCTGTGTTTTATCAGCCCTGCTTTGTGTTTGTCAGCCCTGCTCTGTGTTTGTCAGCCCTGCTCTGTGTTCGTCAGCCCTGCTCTGTATTCTCAGCCCTGTTCTGTGTTTTATCGTAGATGCGAGGAGCCGGGGTTCCCCTTTTTGGAGCTTTTCTTTAACCCCCTATCGAAGGTTCTATGAAAGCCAGAGAGGACCCCCAGCCAAATTCTATCTTAACAATCTCTCTATCTTTCAAGGTTCCCCTTGGAGGCCTATTGGTTTTTCTCGCCTCTGAGAAGGTGGCTTTCCCTGAGCCAGGGGGAAACACTGTATTCTTTACTAACAACTTGTTTTCATCTATGCCAGAGTTCCTCTCTGGCCCCTTTGCATGTTCAGTTCTTTCTCTCGGAGGTCTGGCCTCGTCTGATCTCCCAAAGCATAGGCGTTCCTTGTTAGGGTTCAAGCCCCAGGGCTTACTCCTTGCAGCCTGTGCTCTTGTTCCATGAATCTGTATTCGAATTCCTCTGGCATTACCTTCTGTCTTTGCAATCTTAGCTGCTGGCTCCTTTTGAGAGATTCTTGACTAAAAAAACAAACAAAAACATGATCTGGTGACCTTTGAACTCTGCTAGCCCCATACTAATACAGTTAATGCAGTGTTAAGATAGAGACACTTTGAAAATACAGTTTGCCCCAACATGTCATCCACTTTGTTTACACAGAGAATTGTGGGAGTCTGGAACCAACTCCCAGTGGTTGAAGCTGACACCCTGGGATCCTTCAAGAAACTGCATGATGAGATTCTGGGATCAATAAGCTACTAACAACTAAACGAGCAAAATGGGCTGAATAGCCTCCTCTCGTTTGTAAACTTTCTTATGTTCTTATGTTCTGTACCTTGGCTTGAATATTTACCATTGCAGTGTTCTGTTTGTCATTCATTTCCTATATTCATACAATAGTTTTATTCTGCTTCTTCTTTATTCTTTATTGTGCTTTACCGTATTTATTTGTTCTTTATCGTGCTTCCTTTAAATTTGATTCCAAAATAATTTGCACTAATGGAAATTTCTGTTAAGTGAATTTGTATTATAAGAAGCAATTCACAATGAGCTAAATGACTGCTCAATTCGGCCGGGACATGTAGAAAATTCGTAGTCTCAGGAAATTAATGTAATCCAAGTTAATTTTAACGAGGACTGACTGTAACTGTTTGTAGCAGGGTGATTGCCCTGCACATGGGGAAATTAGTGTTTGTGTAATTTATATGTGGAAACCGGTTTGTTTTGTATGTTTTTGGAGTTGTTATGTTTGATTAAATGATTGTTTACAGATGGGTGCTCGATTTAGACTTGCTGCCTGCTAGGTTTGGTTGAGAGGAAGGGCAGCGAGGGACTGGCCGTGCTGGTCCTCAATCAGCAGGTGGGCGGGTCTCGACTGAGTGGGATCGTTCTGGGTGACTGCAACGCCATTCTACAGAGAGGGGCTCTGCATACACTCAGGGGGAGAGTGTCCACTATGCAGGAATCAAAGCTATGCAACCCACGGTGCTTGTGAAGGCAATGCCCAGCCAAGGCTGTATGAAGCAGGAGTCATCGTATGAATACCGGCTCATAAGTAGGTAGTTCAGGGGATAGTGATCCCTCGTTTAGTAAGGCTAATGCTCTCCCTGTGTGGCACCTTTTATTTGTAGTTTTTGTACTGTGTTTTATTTGTGTACAGTCTCCTGTTTGTGTCCTCTGTGCGCTACCATCGCTGCTAGCGTCACATGACCTGTTTGTTTACTTTTTGTGGTGTCACTTCATTGATAAAGGTAAAGCTGTGGTGTCACTTCATTGATACAGGTAAAGCTGTGGTGTCACTTCATTGATACAGGTAAAGCTGTGGGGTCACTTCATTGATACAGGTAAAGCTGTGGGGTCACTTCATTGATAAAGGTAAAGCTGTGGGGTCACTTCATTGATAAAGGTAAAGCTGTGGGGTCACTTCTTTGATAAAGGTAAAGCTGTGGGGTCTACTTCATTTATCTCTGAAGCAGTGGATCTGAAACACGCTAAAGATTGTGTTACAGAATCAAACATCTAGTGGTATATTTGTATGTTTATATTTTGTTCTTATTCAGCTGATTTAACCTGATTACATTAAACTTGGAATATGCAATGTTACTTTAAGGAAGTCCATGATTAGTGCTGACCAAGGTCTGTGAAACCAGCTGTGGCAGTGCGATTGCCCTGCACAGTGGTAAATTAGTGTTGGTGTGGTTTATATGTGGGAATGGGTTTATTTTGTGACGTTTTGGTACTTAATAGTTTATTGTATGTTTTTGTGTTAATTGTTAATATTGATTTAATTGTTTAGCTGCTGTGGCGCTCCGCTGGGGACGATTACCGGTCTGCGTGGAGCAGCAGCTGAAAGCAATCAGCTGTTCCAGCAGGCAGGTGGGCGTGTCTCAACAGAGCGTCAAGATAAAAGCATGGCGATCGCTGTGATCGGGGCTGCTGCAAGGCCTGCCGTTTTCACGGCACCTTTGAGTTATAGTTTGTTGTATTGTGTTTTATTTTGCACTTTTTGTACAGTTTGCTGTATTAGTCCTCTGTGCGTTACCATCGCTGGTAACGTCACATGACCGCCTTTATTTTACTTTCACTTTCTTTTTGTTGTTAATAAATCCTGCGCGCCTGTGCCGGCGTTTCAACACCAACCTCTGTCTCTCTGTATGCTTGAACAGCGGCGACCCACACGCGTGTGACCCGTGGAAGACCCTGTCACATATGGTGTCGGAAGTGGATTCCGCTGCATCCTGCCGAAGCAAGGCTAGATGGCTACAGAGAGACAGGAGGAGCAAACCCCTGAAATTTTTTGGGGGGGACAAGGGCAGACCGCAGGTAACCCTGAGGGGCTGCTGAAGGAGAGGGATGGAGCCGCTGTCCTTAAAGGCACTGGGAAGGAGCCGAGACATCCCGCCCGAACGCCAGAGAGGCCGAGGAGGGTCCGTCCCCGAGAGCTGCAGAAGGAGGAGTTCCGGTCCTGGAAGCTGGCGAGGGAGGAGGAGAGACTGCCTGCCCGGACGCCAGCGGGAGGAACTGCCTGCCGAGCGTCAGCGAAGGAGGACCTGTCGTTTGTGGGGGATCGTCTCAGAAGGAGGCGGGTCAATCCTCTGGAGAGGAGCCCCGTGAAGGGACACTGGGTTTAGGGGGTAAGCGGGGTTGAATGGGCGCCCCCTTATAGAAGCCCTGGGGGTTAATAATTGTTGGTGTGTTAATGGTTGCATGTGAGTAGATTGTTAGTAGAGTATTGTATAAATGATGGTGATGGGAAATAGTAATGGTGATGGTAATGATAAATTATCGAGATAATGGTGATAAATTGTATTGATGATACTGTGGTGATAGCATTGGAGCCAGTTAGCCATCCTGGTGGTTGGTTGAGGCTGGCTGGGCTCGAATGTTCCCTCCCACCCACCCATATGTAGTGTGTTAATAAAAATAAATAAATAAAATTAAATAAGTGAATGGTGTTGTCGGATGAACCCTTAGGGCTCATCCTAAGGAGGGAGGTATGTGGCAGTGCGATTGCCCTGCACAGTGGTAAATTAGTGTTGGTGTGGTTTATATGTGGGAATGGGTTTATTTTGTGACGTTTTGGTACTTAATTAGTTTATTGTATGTTTTTGTGTTAATTGTTAATATTGATTTAATTGTTTAGCTGCTGTGGCGCTCCGCTGGGGACGATTACCCG
The DNA here is from genome assembly GCF_017654505.1 of Polyodon spathula. Lineage (NCBI taxonomy): Eukaryota > Metazoa > Chordata > Actinopteri > Acipenseriformes > Polyodontidae > Polyodon > Polyodon spathula. The sequence continues at coordinate 96,681,564 of NC_054537.1, read as the reverse complement.
TCTGCGTGGAGCAGCAGCTGAAAGCAATCAGCTGTTCCAGCAGGCAGGTGGGCGTGTCTCAACGGAGCGTCAGTATAAAAGCATGGCGATCGCTGTGATCGGGGCTGCTGCAAGGCCTGCCGTTTTCACGGCACCTTTTGAGTTATAGTTTGGGGTATTGTGTTTTATTTTGCACTTTTTGTACGGTTTACTGTATTTGTCCTCTGTGCGTTACCATCGCTGGTAACGTCACATGACCGCCTTTATTTTACTTTCGTTTTCTGTTTGTTGTTAATAAATCCTGCGCGCCTGTGCCGGCGTTTCAACACCGACCTCTGTCTCTCTGTGTGCTTGAACAGCGGCGACCCACCCGTGTGACCCGAGGAAGACCCTGTCACCAGCTGATTATGTTGTTCAACTATTATACCATTATCAGCCGTATAACAGCAAAGTCTGAAGCTTCAATGACTATGTTTACAACATAACAGCGATATTATTTGTGACAAAATTCCACCTGACCCTGTCATTTTTATGTTTGACATGGGTTTACAACAAACTTCAAAGTGACAAGCCTTAAATATATGTAAAGTTCTTCCCCAGTAGTTTACTCCACAGTCCCCTCCTGTAATCTTGCAGTCATATGATGGACATGCCTCCTTATGTCTCTCAGCCTGACCTCTTGAATGGGCTGCACTCTAGATATCGTTTCAAAGCTGCCTTGTTGTTGAAGAGATAAGATAGCATTAGCTCTTCCGCTTTCCAAATGATCCAATCTGTTTGGTGTAATCCAACTCAATTTAATTATATCTGTCTCCCTGAACCATGGCCATCAGAGTGGCTTTACAGATGATAAGTTACTGTGTCTTGTTGGGATTCTGGCTGTTCTGAGTGATGAGGTTTGTACAGAGTACAGTTACGGACCCCTGACCGTGTCTTGTTGGGATTCTGGCTGTTCTGAGTGATGAGGTTTGTACAGAGTACAGTTACGGACCCCTGACCGTGTCTTGTTGGGATTCTGGCTGTTCTGAGCGATGAGGTTTGTACAGAGTACAGTTATGGACCCCTGACCGTGTCTTGTTGGGATTCTGGCTGTTCTGAGCGATGAGGTTTGCTGTACAGAGTACAGTTACGGACCCCTGACCGTGTCTTGTTGGGATTCTGGCTGTTCTGAGTGATGAGGTTTGTACAGAGTACAGTTACCGACCCTGACCGTGTATTGTTGGAATTCTGGCTGCTCTGAGTGATGAGGTTTGTACAGAGTACAGTTACGGACCCTGACCGTGTCTTGTTGGGATTCTGGCTGTTCTGAGTGATGAGGTTTGTACAGAGTACAGTTACCGACCCTGACCGTGTCTTGTTGGGATTCTGGCTGTTCTGAGTGATGAGGTTTGTACAGAGTACAGTTACGGACCCTGACCGTGTCTTGTTGGGATTCTGGCTGTTCTGAGTGATTTTGTTTGTACAGAGTACAGTTACGGACCCTGACCGTGTCTTGTTGGGATTTTGGCTGCTCTCAGACTGCATAAAGTATCTATTTCTATCATGCTACCTGAAGAGGGAGAAAGTTGAAATGTAGCTAATTATTAAAATAGTGAGCTTTCAGTTTATCAGTTTCTTCAATAAGGATTTCAAGCTGTTTATGAGCATCCTATGGGACCCTGATTCTCCTTCTATATAAAGCTGTTTGCTGTTTTTGAATTCTCTGTATTTATGCACAAGACAGAGACTGTTGTGTTATAGTACATTTCAAAACAACTACTTTACATTACTTTTTTATGTACGTGAAATATTGACAATGCATTTACTTAGGTTTCGAGCACTGCCCTGACACACACCCACGCGCAAAAGGACATTGTATTTAATTACATTTGAGATATTGCGTAAGACGTTAGAAAGAAGAAAGAGAAAGCTAAAATGCCTGCCCGTTATTTTCATGTCTATAGCAACATTATATCTAACTTTTAAGAGGTGGTGTACTGTATGTTGTCCCTTTATGTGCACAGGAACCTTCTCTGTTTTATTACACACAGTTTTCAACCCGGAGTAATCAAGTCCAAGATGTTATCTGAAAAATATCAGAAATGTTTGCTTTCACAAGGGTAAGATTTGTTTGAATTTATAGGCTGTTGCAGCACAGTAGCTGTTTTTTTTTTTTAGATTAGGCTTGATGGATAAGATACAGTACGTTGTGTAAATAATGATGTAAAGACTGCCCAGATAGACATGGAAGCAAAGTAGAAGCTTAAAGTCGAATGGGGTACATCTCAAACAGGGAAAGATAAGCTAATCCAGAATGGTGCTGGGGAAATGGCCTTGTGCAGGACACTGACCTTCCTGCGTGGGACTTCCTTCAAATCAAATTCATTTCCCACCAAAGGCACTGATTAAAACAATCTTAATTGAGACCTAGTTTTAACAGTGAAAGGTTAGGGGACTTAGACTAAAGGGGGAATGGCATCAGTGGTGAGCTGGAGGGAGTCTGCGGTACATGCCTAGTTCCAGCTACAGTATAGCGATCGGTCCTGTACATGCCTAGTTCCAGCTACAGTAAAGCGATCGGTCCTGTACATGCCTAGTTCCAGCTACAGTATAGCGATCGGTCCTGTACATGCCTAGTTCCAACTACAGTATAGCGATCGGTCCTGTACATGCCTAGTTCCAGCTACAGTATAGCGATCGGTCCTGTACATGCCTAGTTCCAGCTACAGTATAGCGATCGGTCCTGTACATGCCTAGTTCCAACTACAGTATAGCGATCGGTCCTGTACATGCCTAGTTCCAGCTACAGTATAGCGATCGGTCCTGTACATGCCTAGTTCCAGCTACAGTATAGCGATCGGTCCTGTACATGCCTAGTTCCAGCTACAGTATAGCGATCGGTCCTGTACATGCCTAGTTCCAGCTACAGTATAGCGATCGGTCCTGTACATGCCTAGTTCCAGCTACAGTATAGCGATCGGTCCTTTAAAATATTTATTGGGGCCTCATTTGAAAATGTCAAGTTCCTGAATAACAAGCACTCCCTCTTCATACGATATTCAGGCAAGATACATTTATCTCTACCTGCTTGCCAGAATTGACCAGGTCCTGGATTTGTGCCGTTGTAGACGGGGCCAGTCTCGAGAGGGGTCGTTTTACCATCATTGTTCGCAGAGATTAGCATCTTGGCACCTGTTAGATGAATAGCAGCCAAAGGGGAAATGTTTTTCATTTGATGGAAATGGTAGTGTTTTTAGTTTGATGGAAATGATAGTGTTTTTAGTTTCATGGAAATGGTAATGTTTTAGTTTGATGTATGGGTGTCTTTTTAGATTAATTACAAATTAGTTGCTCAAGCCTGTGTAGATTTAAAGTGCAAACACTTTTAGGCATACTTACTTGTGTGGCACTGTAGTCAAGGATGTAGTTGATAGAAACCTGATTTGGAGGAGATATCCATTACTGTTCTACACTTGATTCTGTTTTTCTTAGGTCTTAACAAATTTATAGTTAATTTATAGTTATAATTCACTCTTTATAGTTATTGATTCAAGATTTTCAGGTTTACTAAAACAGATATTGGCCCATATGCATAAAAGATGGTGGTAAATTCTTTGGTTACATGATGTTAAGTAAAAGATCAACAATATGTTCATATGACTCTGTGGCAGGATGGCTTGGTGGTGATGTCAGACCAGGATGAAGCACAGGCACCAGTACTGTGGGTTGAAGTGCTGTGCGCATATTAAATAATAAATAAAACATTCAGACAAAACAAAACACGTTGAAATCCAGCACGAGTAGCAACACTTTGAAATCCAGCACGAGTAGCAATTTTACTCATATTTTATAGATCTTACTTTCCTTGTTCCTCCTCTAAACAATAAAAAGTTGCTCATTTTAATATCGTGGTCGAGGGATTAACTGCCTATCAATTACCTAGTTTATCCCTCGCCCGTATTCTGCACGGGATTTCTGATAAGCGCGGTCGACAGCCAATTTGTCAATGAATCTAGCTGCTGATCATGCATTCTCATGAGATTAGCTGGATGGGGAATTGAAACCCCATCCATGCTGTCAAGCAATAATAACAAAACACAGCAGTTTAAACACCAAAAACACATTTAAATCATAATAATACAACAGCAATGCTGCCCTCAGTGCAAGACACTCCGACAGTGGTAGTGGCCACAGCTCTGAAAGACCCCAGTGCGGTGACGAACAGGCATCCCAGTGCGGTGACGAACAGGCATCCCAGTGCGGTGACGAACAGGCATCCCAGCGCGGTGACGAACAGGCATCCCAGCGCGGTGACGAACAGGCATCCCAGCGCGGTGACGAACAGGCATCCCAGCGCGGTGACGAACAGGCATCCCAGCGCGGTGATGAACAGGCATCCCAGTGTGGTGATGAACAGGCATCCCTATGTGGTGTTGGCTTGGCATCCCAGTGTGGTGATGAACAGGCATCCCAGTGCGGTGATGAACAGGAATCCCAGTGCGGTGATGAACAGGAATCCCAGTGCGGTGATGAACAGGCATCCCAGTGCGGTGATGAACAGGAATCCCAGTGCGGTGATGAACAGGCATCCCAGTGCGGTGATGAACAGGCATCCCTATGTGGTGTGGGCTTGGCATACCCAGTGCGGTGATGAACAGGCATCCCTATGTGGTGTGGGCTTGGCATACCCAGTGCGGTGATGAACAGGCATCCCTATGTTGTGTGGGCTTGGCATACCCAGTGCGGTGATGAACAGGCATCCCTATGTGGTGTGGGCTTGGTATACCCAGTGCGGTGATGAACAGGCATCCCAGTGCGGTGATGAACAGGCATCCCTATGTGGTGTGGGCTTGGCATACCCAGTGCGGTGATGAACAGGCATCCCTATGTGGTGTGGGCTTGGCATACCCAGTGCGGTGATGAACAGGCATCCCAGTGCGGTGATGAACAGGCATCCCTATGTGGTGTGGGCTTGGCATACCCAGTGCGGTGATGAACAGGCATCCCTATGTTGTGTGGGCTTGGCATACCCAGTGCGGTGATGAACAGGCATCCCTATGTGGTGTGGGCTTGGCATACCCAGTGCGGTGATGAACAGGCATCCCTATGTGGTGTGGGCTTGGCATACCCAGTGCGGTGATGAACAGGCATCCCAGTGCGGTGATGAACAGGCATCCCTATGTGGTGTGGGCTTGGCATACCCAGTGTGGTGATGAACATGTTTTCCAATCATTTAGTAGCCTATCCTGTTCAGACGAGTTAACAATGCAATATGATGTTTTTTGATGGCATTTATGGATCAACTGATGAAAACTGTCCAGTGCTTGCAAATACTGTCATGTTAAACAATATTACTGGCATGATAAAGGAGACGGTAAGTTTTATGCATATGGGCCATTGACTGAAGTTTTCACATATAGTGACATATAATGACAACTGTTACCTCTTGGGATAAAAAAAAGTGATCTTGAGTGGACAGTATGCTCCTGAGCACCTTCTGTCAGTCTTTGTGGTAACACTTTATATTAAGTGTCTAATTACTGTAGATTTACATAATATTTACAGTAATCCATGACATACCTGACTGCAGTGGGACCAGAGTAAGGGCGGATCTTTAAAAAGGCGGATGAATGAATCCTGTTTTAAATATCTTTATACACAGCTGTGACAACTACTATATTTCACACAATTGCTGTTTTAAGATTCAGCTTTTGTTAGGGAGCTCCACTAAATCTCTTGTTTAGAAAGATGCAGGGTATTAATGCTTGTGACAGAGTAGCCGTCTGCCGTGTGGGTGCGTGCATTCGCTGCTGAGTGACAGGCAGGAGATCGAGACGGAGGGTAGAGTTGATACGACCCCCGCAGGTGAACAGGATTTATTTACAGATCAACACACTGAACAGCTCATGTGACCCTACCAGCAATGGCAGCGCATGGAGCACATACAACACAGTGCAAGAAAACTTTGGTAGGATCTACAATATCTGAACTTACCTTTTCTGTTCAATAATAAACTAACGTTGCTGAAAAGGTTGATCGTGATAGATAAACGGCTAGGGCGGATATGTGACAGGTGGATACACGACAGATTACTGTATTTAGTAAATACATGTGTACTTACACATACGTATAATGCTATTATGCATAGTTACAGTGTACTTAATGTGTAATTATTTTGCATAATATAACCCTAACTGTATACCTAACTCTAAACCTAACCCTACCCCCCCTAACCCTAACCCTTTTCTGACACATTTGTGTATATATTGTGCAAAAAGATATACATTGTAACTATGCATCATAACATTATAATAACTGGTGAGCGATTTTTTCAATGGGCTCTTCCAGTTGATATTTCCCATAATAACCGTCCTATTATTACGAGAACCATGCGCTCGTTAACACCAGCAACAGAGCGCGACCCCAGCATGAGCTGTCAAACTGAAAGGAAAAAATTGCTCACCAGAGATTATAAAAAACACTACATGGGGTAGAGTTGAGAAATGAGAATGGAATGCCCATTGTCGGGGAGGGATGCTTGGATGTGTAGGATGTGTTAGTACACATGTACTTTAAGGCTTATAGTTTTCTACTAAAAGCCTTAACTCCAGTCAGTGTTTGTATAATCTCTTAGCCTTTAGTTCTGATTATTTTTCACACTGAACTTATAATACTTACAAGAAGCAATTCCAGACAGGATAATCAGTGGTGTGGAAGGCAAAAGGTAGATACTCATAACAAGACATTGCCTGTTAAATCTACTGGTTTAAGTTCTCCTGTATTTAAACTTATGAAAAAAAAAATTCTGTTTTGACCTAGTTTGCAAGCACTGGACTTACAGTTGGAGCTCAAAAAGGGGGACCGATTTGAACACGGAGGATTAGCTGACCCAGGCCCGGAGGAAGGCCTAAGCAAACTAGGCAGCCTCCTAGGGCGCAAATTTAGGGGGCTAGTTCAGGGGACAGTTTAAGGGGACAGTTTAGGGGGACAGTTTAAGGGGACAGTACTTAATGAGACAGTTCAGATATAAAGACTCCCATCATTGCTAATGCATAACAGACAGGTGTGTAGGGTTATTCAATGGTCCGGTGATAAGCCATTTGTGTATTTTAATTAAAATTAGAAATGTAATAATGATAAACTTGTACTGTATTTTGTGTTTGTGTATTTGCTGCGCATACAGATGCAGTTTGCTGCCTTCATGTTTAATAATAGCCTACATGCTTAATCGGTTTAATTACAGTGCTGTGTGTAATTAGACTGACAATATTAGGGAAGATAGTAGTTTGTGTAACAGCATCTGTGTTGCCCTGCAGCCTTTTCTGCTGAGTTTTATGTTTGTGTTTTCAAAACACAGAGTACGTTGGGAGTGTGTTTTTTTGATAATATTGTAGCATTGCGTGGAAATGAATGCCGCGGTTCTTGAATGCAGCAGTTCTTGAATGGCGCGGTTCTTGAATGCAGCGGTTCTTGAATGCAGCGGTTTATAAAGCCGGGACTCTACACTGGACCAACAAAGCATGCTGCTTTACCAGCCAGAGGTACAGCTTATTTCCTTCTTCGTTCCTTAGTCCCGCTTTTCTTTGGCTCTCCTTGGCAGCTGCTTGCCACTGCTCTCACTCTTCTGCTTATCCCCCCGTCCAGGCCACACACCCGGAGCATCAGCCACCAATCACAAGCATGCACGGCTTCCTGCTCTTGGCCCCAGGTTTCCTGATCTCAATCCCTTGCAATGTTGTTGTAACAATTTACCCCTGATTTGTGACAGCAATGTTGCAACCAGGTGCCGCTCACACTGCAAGCTCCTGATTGGAGGCAGTTCAATCAATCAATCGATCTTTATTTTTATATATTGTCTTTTACGATAGATCACCGCAAAGCATTTTACAAGGATACAAACATTCATAAATATTACAAAAAGTAACAAAACAATAAAACAGTAAAACAGTAAAACAAGCAAGAAAGGGTAAAAAAAAAACACTGGCCGTTTGCCTCTGGGTCACAGAACCTTCCAGAATATAATTACAGCAGACCCAGGTCGTTACAGTATTGAGATCTAATGGCTACTTAATTAGTTAATTGGACAAATTAAGCTTCTAATAAGCACTTAATTGTTCCAATTATGTAATTTAGAGTACAGTTGGAACAAAAACCAGAAGAAACACCGGACCTCGGGTACGGGTACTGGAAGCCGTAATGTTGCTGGCAAACAGTAAACTTAAAATAGCAAATTGACCTTTGTGTCTTGTGCAAGTAATTAAAGAAATCAATAAAAACTAAATACATTACCAATAATGTTTTACACTATTATTATTCCAAATTAATTTCAATATCTTACTGATTTGAAATTGTTGTGCGTGTTTAAATACACCACACGGACTCTCACATCTCTATTTATCAATGTTCCAAAATCTCAGTCTTGGTCACATTTTACTAAACATCTTCAAACTAATAAATAATTACCATAAAGAACATTATCGTATTCATCATGATAAAATTGAGTTCTTACCTGTAAACAGGAACTTGTTTACATTTTGTATCTCATTGTCTGGAGCTTGGTGTTATTCACATTATCATCGATACACTGCGGTTTGAGGTTCAAGCTACATCTGCATATTTTAAGTGGATGGAAGCTGAAAATACTTTCTAAAAACACCCTTTTCTGATAACAATACAGTACTATCATCATTTTAATAGCAAACTGTATTTATATTAAGTATTTCAATTGTGGGGAAACCTTAACGTTTCTAGAGGTATATTTCAAGGGCAATTGTGATCCCTGTCATTAAATTTGCCTTGTGCCACACTCGCTGTAGTGCTCAACGCTGCCCCAGTGGCCAGTTGTAATAAAGGCATCTGACCCTGGTTCCAGGCTCGATCTGATCGGAGCTTCATGCTCTTCGAAGTCACGGCTTCGTAATTCCATTACTCAGAGCGACTGAATAATGTAGCTGTTTGCCACTCATCACTCATGACTACATTGTGTCAACAATTTATTGTTTTAAATGACTGCCACAGGAATGTCTTTGGATTTTTTTAATTAGACATACAAGAGATGCAATGTTTTGTTATACTTGTTTGTAACATATTTTATTATTTCAGATAGAATAATCTTAATGCATGCCACAGCTACAAGCTACTGTGCTCATCACTTTTGAAACCAAAGTTTTGCCTTAATGTGTGCCACCTAAGTTAAAAAGCTGTATATTTTCAGTTTACTTAGCTTATTCTAACATTGGTATCTGCCCCACAACCTATCATTTTAAAATGGTTGAGTTTTCCTATAGTGTTGTGTTCTTCTGTAGAATAGTTGTTTAGCAAGAACAAGCTAATTTGCAATCTCAAAGGAACATTAATGCTCTTGCCAAAACATTAATTTTCAACCAGTACATTTAGTTTCATATTGCAGTTTAAAATGATGTCGTTATTGAAGTTATGAAACAGTCATTTCAAAATCCCATATACTGTGGAAACCCAGTTTAAAATCTGTACCTGGTCTGTATGAATTTTCCAAACAGAAACCAGGTTATATACAAGCACACAGAGCAATTTCTCAATACAGGCTGAATCAAAAACCTCCTAATTAAAAAAAAAAAAAAAGCACATGCCCTGCTAGACTTTGCCGAGCACCAACCCTGAGCTGAACTAATAAGGAGAAATCATAGTTATGTGCTTCATAGATTCACAAGCATAATCTGCAGCTCCCAGTGCTTACCTTTGAAGACATATCTTTCTGACACAATTTCTCCAATGCACTTTGATCCTGGAAAAGTGAAAACAAAATAGTAAAGTAAATTGCTTGAAAAAAAAAATCAAGATTTATAGATTAGTGGTTTGCCAGGAGTTCAGACGAGTGTCAGTTTCTAATTGTTGTCTAAGTGTGGTTCAATCTTACGACGACAATCTGGTCGAAAGGTTTTTATTTCCACTGGCTCATTGTACTGACAGTTGGACTGGGAAGGTTGATAAGAACAAGAGGGGGATATAAAGAGTTGCAGTAGATCAGAGTAGATCAGATTTCAGACGTGGAAACCTTAACTTTCTGAAGCCTTGGAAACGATGAGCTGACAAAATATTCCCTGCTCAGGGAGGGAGCTTGTGGTTCAGAGCTAATTGAAATCTGACAGAATGGTAAATGCAGTGTAGAAGCCAGGGCATGTAATGAAGAAGTGGGAGCAGATGGCTAGGGTGGAAATAGATTAAAGAGAAGGCCAGCTCCTGAGGCACTTTGAAACTTCAAGACGTGCAGCCCTGTACTATAAGAGTCACGGCTTGAATAGATGGGGTTATTTTTGACATTTTCCTAATTAAAAGTCAATGAGCTGTAAATATATATTTGACTTCCGTTTCCTCAGTTAATGATAGCCATATATTTACCTAAGAGATTATAGGAAATGTTTGAAAAACTACGAGCCTGGCAAATTATCTTTTTCTTTTTGAACAGGATGCCACTATCACAGGTATTTTTATTTAATTTTTGTCAGCCTCTTTATTTAATAAATGTCCCTCTGGGGATGTTTGTGTGTCTGCATAGTTTATGTGAAAGAAGCCAACAAGTGGATAGGAGGAAGATCAAATTAGACAATGACTCTGCGCAATTATTTTTAATAATGTAGTGCTTCGTAAGAAAATGCAAAAGAAAGACATGCTTGATTCCTTCCCTACCAGAAACAACAGACAAGGCTAAGTGCTGGACTTCACTGCTTGACTGTGTGGTGACATTTAGCCAACTGAAACACGAATGAAATCCAAACCAGCATCTTGCAATAATCATCCTGTAAGACATGCAGCAGCTGTGGATTCTTGTTCCTGTAGATTAAATATACAATGGGCGATGACACCCGGGTCCTGCCCAAGCACTTAACATGTACACTTCTGCAAAGGTACGGCCGGTGGTGTTGACAGAGTGTGCAAGCAGGAGACTCACTTTAAGAGTGCACAGACTTTCCACATTTCATAGTCCTACATGGTAATAGAGAGGGGAGCTTGGGAATGTTAGATCTACGTAGACATGCTGTATGCTGCCATGCAGGCACTGACAAGCAACAGCTGTGTAGGTCCATTTGATGCCTCTGTAGTAAGTCACTTTCCAGCAGATGGAGATGAACATGGGGAGCACTACAATGTGAGAATGCGAGCATTGTGTCCTAAACTAAACATGCTATAGATAAAACAGAACAATTTAACTTCCCCTTTCCATAAGAAAAATACAATTGCTCACAGTGATATAGCAACGAGTTACTACCTAACAGTGACAAATGTCAATATATGTTTTATAAATCCTTGCTGTACTGTATTGCAGTTTGACTCCACCTACTGTAGTGCTCACCAGTCGCATTGTAAAATAGCACGGGGGCTGTGTAAATTAACTGATTTCCGTTTCTCTGATCATATCTGATATGTGTAATTAGTGATAGAGGCCTGCCACTCTTCCTCACATTATTTCACTGATGAAGTCTTGAGGCTAGGGGAGGGGGACAGTACTGTCAGGTTAGCACACCAAGAGTAAAGAGGTTAGCACACCAAGAGCAAAGAGGTTAGCACACCAAGAGCAAAGAGGTTAGCACACCAAGAACAAAGAGGTTAGCACACCAAGAACAAAGAGGTTAGCACACCAAGAGCAAAGAGGTTAGCACACCAAGAACAAAGAGGTTAGCACACCAAGAACAAAGAGGTTAGGACAACAAGAGCAAAGAGGTTAGCACACCAAGAACAAAGAGGTTAGCACAACAAGAGCAAAGAGGTTAGCACACCAAGAGTAAAGATAGCACATCAAGGCAAAGAGGCTAGCACACCAAGGCAAAGAGGTTAACACATCAAGAGCAAAGAGGCTAGCACATCAAGGCAAAGAGGCTAGCACACCAAGAGTAAAGAGGCAGGGCACACCAAGAGCAAAGATGTTAGCACACCAAGAACAAAGAGGTTAGCACATCAAGGCAAAGAGGCTAGCACACTAAGGCAAAGAGGTCAACACATCAAGAGCAAAGAGGTAAGCACACCAAGAGTAAAAATAGCACACCAAGAGCAAAGAGGTTAGCACACCAAGAGCAAAGAGGTTAGCACATAAAGAACAAAGAGGTTAGCACATCAAGAGTAAAGATAGCACATCAAGAGCAAAGAGGTTAGCACATCAAGAGAAAAGAGGTCAACACATCAAGAGCAAAGAGGTTAGCACACCAAGAGTAAAGATAGCACATCAAGGCAGAGCCTAGCACACCAAGGCAAAGAGGTTAACACATCAAGAGCAAAGAGGTTAACACACCAAGAGTACAGGTGATCACTTAAAATGTGGCAAGGGTTTAAAAGACAACCCAGTTAAGGATGGCTTTTAATATCTGAGGAAAGAAAGACACTTTGATATCTTTGTTAATACCTCGGTGCACATATTTGAAGAGAACAAGGATGGATGTAACTGAGTGGCAGTGTCACTGCATTTACTGTAGTAGCTGTGTGCATGACAGGCACAGCAAGATAGTGAACGATAAATATATGCATTTGCATATACAGTGCCTATAGAAAGTCTACACCCCCTTGAACTTTTTTCACTTTTTGTTGTCTCATTGCCTCAGAGTTTCATGCATTTAAATGAGGATCTTTTTCCACATATCTACATATCATACTCCACACTGTTAAGGGAAAAAAGTTTTTAATTGAGAAAAAATTATATATTAAAAATACAAAACTGAAAATTCATAATTGGATAAGTCTCCTCCCCCCCTGAGTTGCTGGAAGCACCTTTGGCAGCACTTACAGCTGCGAGTCTGTTGGGATAGGTCTCTACCAACTTTGCACACCTAGATTTGGCAATATTTGACCATTCTTTTTTACAAAACTGTTCAAGCTATGTCAAGTTCCTTGGGGAGCGTTGATGGACAGCAATCTTCAAGTCATGCCACAAATTTTCGACTGGTTTTAGGTCAGGGCTCTGACTGGGCCACTCAAGGACATTTACCTTTTTGTTCCTTAGCCACTCCAGTGTAGCTTTCACTGTGTGCTTTGGGTCGTTGTCATGCTGAAAGGTGAACTTCCATCCCAGTTTCAGCTTTCTTGCAGAGGGCAGCAGGTTTTCCTCAAGGACTTGTCTGTACTTTGCTCCATTCATTTTCTATCCTGACAAGTGTCCCTGCAGATGAGAAACATCCCCATAACATGATGCTGCCACCACCATGCTTCACAATAGGGATGGTGTTCTTTGGGTGATGCGCTTTGTTGGATTTGCGCCAAACATAACGCTTTGCATTTAGGCCAAAAAGTTAAATTTATGTTTTGTCAGACCACAAAGCTTTTTGCCACATGGCTACAGAATCTCCTGAGTGTTTTTTTGCATACTTCAAACAGGATTCAAGGTGGGCTTTCTTGAGTAATGGCTTCCTTCTTGCCACCCTATTATACAGACCAGATTTGTGGAGTGCTTGGGATATTGTTGTCATATGCACACTTTGACCAGTCTTGGCCATAAAAGTTTGTAGCTCTTGCAAAGTTACTATTGACCTCTTGGTCACCTCTCTGATCAGTCTCCTTCTTGCTCGGTCATCCAGTTTGGAGGGATGGCCTGATCTAGGCAGGGTCTTGGTGGTGCCATACACCTTCCACTTCTTAATAACCATCTTGACAGTGAACCAAGGGATATTCAAGGCCTTTGATTTTTTTATACCCATCCGCTGATCTGTGCCTTTCAACAACTTTGTTCTGGCGTTCTTTTGAAAGCGCCTTGGTGCTCATGGTTGAGTCTTTGCTTTGAAATGCACTACCTAGCAGAGGGAACCTCCATGAACTGCTGAATTTATCCTGAAATCATGTGAATCACTACAATTTAACACAAGTGGAGGCCACTTAACTTGGTGTGTGATTTTGAAGGCAATTGGTTAAACCTGAACTAATTTAGGATTGTTATTTCAAGGGGGTGGACACTTATCCAACCAAGCTATTTCAGTTTTTATTTTTAATTAATTTTCTACAGATTTCTAGGAATTTTTTTCACTTGGAAGTTGTGGGGTAGGATGTGTAGATAAATGAAAAAATTACTTTAATGCATTTTAATTCCAAACTATAAGGCAACAAAAGGTGAACTTTTTGAAAGAGGGTGTAGACTTTCTATAGGCACTGTATGTGTCTGGCCAGTGTATCAGTTGAGCATTTTATGAAACATTTTATAAAGAAACTCTATTGTATATACAGTACATTTAGTGAAAAGTCAGTTGCTGGCAAAACAAGCAAACAAAAAACAACACATTACATGGCAGTTAGCCCTATTGATTGGTTGACTAAGAGGAAAAGTAGCTCATTAACACAAAGAGAATTGGATCCAGACTACTGTATGAGTTACAATAATGGGTAAACTGTATTGCTCAGGATGACAGGTGTTTTCAATTCTGTTTGAGTTAACTCTGTACTGCTCATCAGGACAGGTGTTTTTAATACTGAGTTAACGCTATTGCTCATCACAGATGTTCTGTACTGAGTTAACTCATCAGGACAGATGTTCTTAATACTGAGTTAACTCTGTACTGCTCATCAGGACAGGTGTTTTTAATACTGAGTTAACTCTGTACTGCTCATCAGGACAGGTGTTTTTAATACTGAGTTAACTCTGTATTGCTCATCAGGACAGGTGTTTTTAATACTGAGTTAACTCTGTATTGCTCATCAGGACAGGTGTTTTTAATACTGAGTTAACTCTGTATTGCTCATCAGGACAGGTGTTTTTAATACTGAGTTAACTCTGTATTGCTCATCAGGACAGGTGTTTTTAATACTGAGTTAACTCTGTATTGCTCATCAGGACAGGTGTTTTTAATACTGAGTTAACTCTGTATTGCTCATCAGGACAGGTGTTTTTAATACTGAGTTAACTCTGTATTGCTCATCAGGACAGGTGTTTTTAATACTGAGTTAACTCTGTATTGCTCATCAGGACAGGTGTTTTTAATACTGAGTTAACTCTGTATTGCTCATCAGGACAGGTGTTTTTAATACTGAGTTAACTCTGTATTGCTCATCAGGACAGGTGTTTTTAATACTGAGTTAACTCTGTATTGCTCATCAGGACAGGTGTTTTTAATACTGAGTTAACTCTGTATTGCTCATCAGGACAGGTGTTTTTAATACTGAGTTAACTCTGTATTGCTCATCAGGACAGGTGTTTTTAATACTGAGTTAACTCTGTACTGCTCATCAGGACAGGTGTTTTTAATACTGAGTTAACTCTGTATTGCTCATCAGGACAGGTGTTTTTAATACTGTATGAGTTATCTGTATTGCTCATCAGGACAGTTGTTTTTAATACTGTATGAGTTAGCTCTGTATTGCTCATCAGGACAGGTGTTTTTAATACTGAGTTAACTCTGTATTGCTCATCAGGACAGTTGTTTTTAATACTGTATGAGTTAGCTCTGTATTGCTCATCAGGACAGTTGTTTTTAATACTGTATGAGTTAGCTCTGTATTGCTCATCAGGACAGGTGTTTTTAATACTGAGTTAACTCTGTATTGCTCATCAGGACAGTTGTTTTTAATACTGTAGTTAGCTCTGTATTGCTCATCAGGACAGGTGTTTTTAATACTGAGTTAACTCTGTATTGCTCATCAGGACAGTTGTTTTTAATACTGTATGAGTTAGCTCTGTATTACTCAGATTTTTTTTTTACCTCTATGCATGTAATGCCTTGCAACATATAGTGTTAACATTGCTTTTTGTATGCAAGTAGACCAAAGTGATTTTAACAAGTTCTGGAAATGATTTCAATAGGTCCTGTTCAAATGCAACGCTTCAGCTTTGTATTACATTTTTATTCAGTACTACGCATATGCCTCTGTCATGACTAGCAACTATTCTTTAAAATGAGAGTACAGTGTATAGCAATATGTCTAAAACCACCCTCTCCCCACAGAGGAACAGTCCTGAGAATCGTGTCTTTGAATTTCTTCCCAAAACCTCTTCACAGTGTAATAAAGTAAAGACCTGCCCTTTTGACACACACTGTACATCTAACTTGTGGATTCCTGTAAACAGTCCCAATGACAGCCTGGGAGTGAGGATCTCAACCTTATAAGGGAATAGAAATTGTTATATCCCACTACTAGGAATGACTAGCATGTATCAGACATCTGCGTACGCGCGTTTCATTTTTAATATTGGATTGTCTAGCTCCTATCAGTCACAATGTGGGTGACTATACCCACCTCCCCGTCTCCCCTCTTCTCCCCCTCCCCCTCTCATTTTGACGTGTGATGGGGGGAGGAGTGGGGGAGGGGAAACAGGTGGGGAGGGGGAGGGGAGAGGGGGAGATACAAGAGGGGGGGGGAGAGGGGAGATACAAGAGGGGTGGGGGAGGGGTGAGAGGAGAGGGGAGACACAAGAGGGGTGGGGGAGAGGAGAGGGAGAGGGGAGATACAAGAGGGGAGAGGGGGAGGGGTGAGAGGAGAGGGGAGACACAAAGAGGGTGGGGGAGGAGGAGTCCCAAGAGGGAGAGAGGAGATTCTCCTCTCCCCCTAGCCTCCCTTCAAGGGGAGAGGGGAGGGGGAGAGAGGAGAGGGGATACCCTCTATGTTCTCCCCACTCTATCCCCTCTCGAGGAGAGGGGAGATACAAGAGGGGTGGGGGGAGGGGTGAGAGGACAAGAGGGGAGGGGAGAGGGGTGAGAGAGGGGAGGGTCCTATCACCTCTGGGTTAGAGAGGAGAGGGGAGATACAAGAGAGGGGTGGGGGGAGGGGTGAGAGGAGAGGGGAGACACAAGAGGGGTGGGGGGGAGAGGAGCGAGGAGAGGGGAGATACACATTACAAGAGGGGTGGGGGAGGGGAGAGAGGAGAGGGGAGATACAAGAGGAGGGGAGGGGAGAGGGGCGAGAGGAGAGAGGGAGATAGTCAAGGGAGGGGGAGGGGAAGGGGGATTCTCCTCTCCCTCTCTCCTCTCTCCTCTCCCCCTCTCCCCTCCCTCTCCCCCCCCTCCCCTCTCCCCTCTCTCCTCTCCCCTCTCCCTCTCTCCCCTCTCTCCTCTCCCCTCCCCTCTCCCCTCTTGGGGAGAGAGGAGGGGGGAGGGGAGGGAGAGAGCGAGGGGAGATACAAGAGGAAGGGCCCAGGAGAGGGAGAGAGGAGAGACCGAGAGGGGGAGGGGGGGGGGAGGGAGAGAGGAGGGGAGGGGAGATAGAGGGGGAAGGGGAGTACAAAATACACAAGGGGAGGGGGGGAGGGGAGAGAGGAGAGGGAGACACAAGAGAGGGATGGGGGAGGGCAGAGCGGAGAGGGGAGATACAAGGAGGGGAAGGAGGGCAGAGAGGGGAGATTACAGATACTTTAGAATAGGAGAGGGGAGATACCAAGAGGAGAGAGAGAATAGGAGGGGAGATACAAGAGGGGAGGGGGGAGGGGAGGTAATCTCTCCCCTCTCTTCTCTCCCCCTCTCTCCTCTCCTCTCCCTCCCCTCTCCCCTCTCCCCTCCTCTCCTCTCCCCTCTTTCTCAGAGGAGGAAAGGGGGGGGGGGGAGAGAGGACAGGGGAGATACAAGAGGGGAGGGGAGGGGAGAGCGGGAGAGGAGCTGAGTTAAAAGAGACAACAAGAGGGGCGGGGGAGGGGAGGAGAGGACAGGGGAGAGGGGGAGGGGAGAGGGGAGAGAGGAGAGGGGAGACACAAGAGGGGGCGGGGGAGGGGGTAGAGAGGACAGGGGCGGGGTGGGTCCCCTCTCCCCTCTCTCTCTCTCTCTCCCTCTCTCTCTCTCCCCTCCCCTCTCCCCTCTCTCTCTCTCCCCTCTCTCACTGTCTCATCTCCCCTCTCCTCTCTCTCCTCTCCCTCTCTCTCACTCCCCCTCTCCCCTCCTCTCTCCCTCTCCCCTCCTCCATTATTATTCAGTACCCTGGGAGCAAACCATGTATTTTGTAAATGGGCTACTTTATTTTTCAGCATGCTGCTTCTAACTTTAGAATAGTAATTTCCAAGGCAATTTAACTAAAGGGAGTACCAATTTTAGCAAATAAACACAAATAAATGGCCAATTTTTGGTTTACTGTTCAGCCAGAGGAAAAACATATTCCCTGTGAGCCTCCAAGTGATTGGACTTTTTCTTATTCTAATCTTAATTAGTCAAAATGCTTGCTCCTTTTTCTTCAGAAGCATGGTGTTATTCATTAGTTAAATGAAACACTCTCTTGTAGTTATTACCAAGGTATGGTCAAAGACTGCAGTAAAGCTGACTGCATAGAATGAGGCAGCTGATCTGCACCATGGCTGTTGTAGATACAGCTATGGCCAAAAGTGTTACTTTAACCTATTGAATTAACTAATTTTGCTTCATAAAGTCAAATGAAACCTGCTGAATAATGTTATATTAAAATATTGAATTACATACTGCATATTATGGCTTTCGGTAGACTTTTACAATATAATTTTGTAGGTTGTTTGATCATGTTAAATAAAATGTCTAAATTATGTTTATATAAATTATGTTCAGATGTTTTTAATACTGCATGAGTTAACTCTGTATTGCTCAGAAGGACAGGTGTTTTTAATACTGTATGAGTTAACTCTGTATTACTCAGGAGGACAGGTGTTTTTAATACTGAGTTAACTCTGTATTACTCAGGAGGACAGGTGTTTTAATACTGCGTTAACTGTATTACTCAGGAGGACAGGTGTTTTTAATACTGTATGAGTTAACTCTGTATTACTCAGGAGGACAGGTGTTTTTAATACTGTATGTTAACTCTGTATTACTCAGGAGGACAGGTGTTTTTAATACTGAGTTAACTCTGTATTACTCAGGAGGACAGGTGTTTTTAATACTGAGTTAACTCTGTATTACTCAGGAGGACAGGTGTTTTTAATACTGAGTTAACTCTGTATTACTCAGGAGGACAGGTGTTTTAATACTGAGTTAACTGTATTACTCAGGAGGACAGGTGTTTTAATACTGAGTTAACTCTGTATTACTCAGGAGGACAGGTGTTTTTAATACTGAGTTAACTCTGTATTGCTCAAGAGGACATGTGTTTCTAATACTGTATGAGTTAACTCTGTATGGCTCAGGAGGACAGGTATTTCTAATTCTGTATGAGTTAACTGTATTACTCAGGAGGACAGGTGTTTTTCCACTATGCACTTACCGCATTGCAGTATGTAGGGTTAACAATAATTTCTGTTTGCAAGTAGACAAACAATCTGTAGCCAATTCCTGGTTTGACAAAACGTCAATCTCTGTTTGTAACTTCCCAGAATCCCAGAGCACTATTCCAATTGCACCGCAATGAATTTTGCATACAAATAGCTACTTTGTACAAGTAAAACCAATTGTGCTTCATATTTTAGGTTTCGTGACTGGTTTTATGCTTTATTTTGGAAAAGCATGGGTATGGTTCACAAGCATAAAATTAGAGGTTGGCAAATGAATATGAGGTCCCTTGGTAACTGTTTGGATTCGAGCTCCTGTTGTACAGTACATCCTTGCTAAAACCAACCTTCATTATAACGAACCTGGCCACAGGTCCCCCAATAAAAAAACAAGAGAATATTGTAACATGTGTGAGGTCTGTGAAATGCAGGAATTTTGGAGTAGGAGGGACTGTGTTTCACATCGGTTGAACAGCCTATGAGCGACAGGCAGGGACCACAAGAGCTGCTGGTGATTGGCCGTGGTGGGACAAGGCGGGACTAACTGGGGCTAAAGACATAAGAACATAAGAACATAAGAAAGTTTACAAACGAGAGGAGGCCATTCGGCCCATCTTGCTCGTTTGGTTGTTAGTAGCTTATTGATCCCAAAATCTCATCAAGCAGCTTCTTGAAGGATCCCAGGGTGTCAGCTTCAACAACATTACTGGGGAGTTGATTCCAGACCCTCACAATTCTCTGTGTAAAAAAGTGTCTCCTATTTTCTGTTCTGAATGCCCCTTTTTCTAAACTCCATTTGTGACCCCTGGTCCTTGTTTCTTTTTTCAGGCTGAAAAAGTCCCTTGGGTCGACACTGTCAATACCTTTTAGAATTTTGAATGCTTGAATTAGGTCGCCACGTAGTCTTCTTTGTTCAAGACTGAACAGATTCAATTCTTTTAGCCTGTCTGCATATGACATGCCTTTTGAGCCCGGAATAATTCTGGTCGCTCTTCTTTGCACTCTTTCTAGAGCAGCAATATCTTTTTTATAGCGAGGTGACCAGAACTGAACACAATATTCAAGATGAGGTCTTACTAGTGCATTGTACAGTTTTAACATTACTTCCCTTGATTTAAATTCAACACTTTTCACAATGTATCCGAGCATCTTGTTAGCCTTTTTTATAGCTTCCCCACATTGTCTAGATGAAGACATTTCTGAGTCAACAAAAACTCCTAGGTCTTTTTCATAGATTCCTTCTCCAATTGCAGTATCTCCCATATGATATTTATAATGTACATTTTTATTTCCTGCGTGCAGTACCTTACACTTTTCTCTATTAAATGTCATTTGCCATGCCCAGTCATTTGTCTAGAATGACCTTTGCTGCTGCAACAGTGTTTGCCACTCCTCCTACTTTTGTGTCGTCTGCAAATTTAACAAGTTTGCTTACTATACCAGAATCTAAATCATTAATGTAGATTAGGAATAGCAGAGGACCTAATACTGATCCCTGTGGTACACCAGGGGGAGTGTTTGTTGTTGTTGTGAAGCAGAGAGAGAAGTGATTAAACAGAGACAGAATAGTTCCACCCTTTTACACCTGTACACTGGTATATGTACATACCCATTTCTTTTGAAATGTGTATTTTATTATATTTTTTCACTGTTTGTAGTCATGCTATATAAAGCCTTTTATGTTTAATTTTCCATTTAAATGCAGTGTTTCTGTGATGCAAATGTTAGATATGATGTTCATGAATAAAACTTTTCAGTTGTATCTGATAGTATGTCTTTAATATTCATAACGAAGCAGTTTAAAAATGTATTGGAAATTCAGCAATTCTAGTGTTAATTATTTAATGAATTGGATAAAGTGGGTGTGTAATGATTTCAATAGTATCTATTGCACAAAGATAATATTTTTCAATTATCCCCCTGGCAACTGAATAGCAATTGTTCCAATCAAATAGTGAATTTAGGTTAGAATAAGGTTTATGTGTAGATGATATTCGAGGTATAGATGGAGAAATTATACCTCGAAAATCATCTATTATATCCATCCCAAAACCCTGAAGGGTCGTGAAGGCCACTGCAACATTCTCTGTGCGTCCTTAGCCAAGTCTTTACCAGTGAATCCGCATGGGACTGTTCAGAGGTTACATTTTTTTGGAAGAAAATGTGGGATTAAGTCAGTTTTTGCCAGCTCCCAGTCAACATGTGTCTCAAAATCATTATAAAAATACCCTATACTTATAACAACGTTTCAAAATAGTTATTGAAAAAACTTTAATGAGCCGTGAGCCTACATCTTAAAAGACTGGACTGTGAGAGGTGAAAGCAGATTAGCACTGTCATGCTGGACTGTGAGAGGTGAAAGCAGATTAGCACTGTCATTCTGGACTGTGAGAGGTGAAAGCAGATTAGCACTGTCATGCTGGACTGTGAGAGGTGAAAGCAGATTAGCACTGTCATGCTGGACTGTGAGAGGTGAAAGCAGATTAGCACTGTCATGCTGGACTGTGAGAGGTGAAAGCAGATTAGCACTGTCATGCTGGACTGTGAGAGGTGAAAGCAGATTAGCACTGTCATGCTGGACTGTGAGAGGTGAAAGCAGATTAGCACTGTCATGCTGGACTGTGAGAGGTGAAAGCAGATTAGCACTGTCATGCTGGACTGTGAGAGGTGAAAGCAGATTAGCACTGTCATGCTGGACTGTGAGAGGTGAAAGCAGATTAGCACTGTCATGCTGGACTGTGAGAGGTGAAAGCAGATTAGCACTGTCATGCTGGACTGTGAGAGGTGAAAGCAGATTAGCACTGTCATGCTGGACTGTGAGAGGTGAAAGCAGATTAGCACTGTCATGCTGGACTGTGAGAGGTGAAAGCAGATTAGCACTGTCATGCTGGACTGTGAGAGGTGAAAGCAGATTAGCACTGTCATGCTGGACTGTGAGAGGTGAAAGCAGATTAGCACTGTCATGCTGGACTGTGAGAGGTGAAAGCAGATTAGCACTGTCATGCACTCTCATTAAGCAGGTTTTATACCTGCTCTGTGGAGAGAGCACTTTCGTTTCCAGAGCTCTATTTCATTCAATTCAATTACAGAATGTTTTATTTAAAATACAGACTAGGGGCTTGTCAGTGGACAGTTATAGAAATTGTCTTGTATTCTAACATTTTCATATGAGCCCCTAACCTCCTAAAGCAGTAATATAAGGGAATCAGAATATACGTAAAAAGAAGCAAAATTACCAACTTAGTTCCTGTTTCTGAAATTAAATCTAAATATATGAAATTAAATATATGTGTTTTCTCTGTCCGCTCATGTCACTCGTTCCAGCAGGATAAATGAGGCAGGCACTGAGTCTTCACACAAAGGGAAATGACCTCTCTAATGAGAGCTCTTTGGAAATAGCAAGAGAACCAGACTTCTTTTGAGGATCATTACTCTGCCTAATCACATTTTTTTAATTCCCTGACCAGGCCATCAGTTGTAATTGGTGGCCTCCAGTGGCAGCTAACTGGGTGTGATAACATGGCCCTCTGCCTCCACATCCCATAATGACCTGCTCAATTAAAAGCCCCAGAACCTGAAGAAAACCTTACAGCTGTTCTGGTCACTGTAGCAACCTATAACTCATTATTTTTTCTATTTCCCTCTGTTTACAAGGCTAGAGGCTACATCTCCTGCGTGCTATCTGGAAAAAAAGAGACATCTTACTTTGTGCAGTCTGAAAAAACAAAACAAAACATAAAACTTTCTCTTCAACTAAAACATTTGGTACTATTTATGACAGTCATTTTAAAATATAAAAACCTGGGTGACTGATCAGTTTTGGGACTAAGGCTGCCATGTTTTTCTTGTTGTAAATGGAATGGCGATTTTTTAAATAAATATATATATTTTAAAAAATGAACTATTATTTAACAGTTGGAGGTTAAACAGAGCTTCACATTTAGTAGTGACTAGTACATTTTCACATGTGCTTCTATGGGGGAGTGCAGAGCGTTTGAAGAACGCATGACTAATTAGCATACAACCCAAGCAGCTTATACTTCTAGTAGAACGGTGTGCCTTATACTGTAATAATGATGGTAATTGTTGGACAGTTGTATAGGTTTTACACATTGATTTATGTGGGTTTCAAGGACGGTAGGCACTGAAATTCTGGTGCTCAATTAGTTCAGCTGTTGCAGCCCAGGAAACAATAAAAAGCTTGTCTTTGAACTATCATGTGAAACGCAGCAGGCTGGAGGGTGTAATGTAAATGTCAGTGTTCAGGTAGTGGTATAGCTCAGTAGTAAGAGGGTTGGACTCATAGCTTCTCAACTAATCACAGGACAGTGTTGGCAATCTCCAAGTTTTTCTTCACTTTTCTCTAAATGCAGCAGCTAAGAAAGATTCCAGGCAAACAGCATGCCTCTGTTACAAAAAAATCTTGTTACCGAAAAACGTACAGGTCATCTTCATGAAAGCGATACCAAATATAATTGGAAAAGATCTTTCAATACTTTGAAAGAGATCATTCCATTCACTTCTCATTCTGGAGACCTTTAGGATAAGTGGCCTGACTGTACAGTCTTCTCCTTTACATACATTGTAATGAATATACTGTAAACAGGAAGCTAGCTAAGATAAGCTTACAAAGCAGAAAGGTATTAATACACTCTCCAGTTGAATCCCTCATGGCTCACAATGAACCCATCTCTGTCTGTCTGTCTCCCTGCTTGCTTGCGTGTCAGTATGTCTGGCTGGATTCTTTCTACCAACGTGCCATCAAGAAGCTTAAGATCTCACTTAACCTGCACATTTGAGATGGAGTTAACATGTGTTTCTTTGGAAACAGCATGTTTAGTTTGGAAACAGCTACCTTTGCAGCATGGTTTTGTGTAATTCACATAGGTGGTCAGCAGTTTCAGTCTTTGAAAAAGAAGGAAAAGAAAACACAATCTGCCAAAGAGCTTGTAAATCAGTTGCAAATATTTGATAAGATCTGTTCTTGGATAATGGAAGGAATGTGTGGACGAGACGGTGATCTTTCCAAGTGCTTCGCATTGCTTTTAGGGATAAAGTATCAGCCAGAAAAACATAAAATAAAACATAAGTGAGTGAAATATAGTCAAAGCAGTTTGTAGTATTTCTCTCCACTGATAAGGTAGATTGTATACTGTTTTATGTGCATATCTTGTAGATATAACTTCTTGTAATCCTAACTTGTGTTATAACCCTGTAAAATCATCTGCCAAATAAATACATAATGATAATAATAATGTGTTCAGTGTGGTTGAATTATTGAGATTCATGTAAAAAAAGGATGAACCTAAAACAAACTTCAGTAACATACACCTAATATCAAACTATAACTCTTTCTTGTATACAGCATCCTTTGTGTACTGTAAAATATCTACACAGCTAAAAAAAATTACAATACAATGTATTTAGCCTGTATTTTAAAATATCAACTACCTCAGTGCTCAGAAGTGGCTATGACAGGGCTGTGTCCTATGTGACACCATAACTTGTGAATGGATCCTTGGGAATACAAAGAGGAGATCGCTGTCTGAGGACGTGGGACGTTAACCTCTTAAGTGAGAAGCAGGGTTATATTGATGAGATAGTGCTAAAAGAAACTTTTAAATGATTTGACAGGCTTTTCAACTAGAAGTCTTTCTCAATGCCTTCAATAATGAAATTAGTTTTAGGTTACATTTTATCTTAGGGTTTGGTGTTAAGGTGTGAAAATGGGTCCATTATTGAAAAAAAGATGGTGTGTTGGTTTGTAGGTGTTAATATGTCAATGATTGTTACTTGATTTTATCAATGTGTACAGGACCTAAGCCACAGATTTTTTAAAGAATTGTACAGTACCAGGGAATCCACCTGGAATGCAGTGTAAATGATCTAAAAACCAGGAAAACATTTAAAGGAGGCCTTCAAACAGAGAACTAGGGCAGCTGACTCTTGTTACAAAAGCATGAGTTCACAGTATAGCTTCTAACTGAGTAGTTTTCCTTGGGTCCCGAGGTGCAGGCAGTTCCTCACAGCTCTCAACTCTTCTTCATAGCCCAGTCACATGTGTCTATCACTAGGCTCCACTATTACAATTAATCTGCCTTAACATCCCAACTTCGTTGACCCCAACAAGCCCGATAGCCAATCCTAACCCTGCAACATGCGTTGCCCAATGATGCTACAAAAAACAACCCAATAACACACATTTAGTAGGGTCTTGACGGACTAATGGTTCCTTTTTTAATGACTAACAATGTGTTGGGTTTTCTCCCCCTGGTAACTGCTGTACTGCTACCCCAACCAGGCAGTGCTAGACTCATACAGCTGCCATGCATTTACCAATGAGCTCCACAGAGGTCCTGTACCCTTGCTCTGATGTTTTGGGCCATTTTTAAAGGGTTCAATCTAAAGAATTACAACAAAAGTAAAGTGACCTGCGATGCCCTACTTTTTCCAGCACACACTTTCCCTTTGAGTTTGTGTGTAGGCAAGCTAATTTATTACAATTAAGTTATCAATTTCTTACTCTTTTTCTTTTGTTTTACTTAGATTCCTAATGCTTGAACACAAGTACTCAGCTTAATTCAATAGAGAGATACAGAAATCCAAGGACAAGTTGTATTGCTTTTTTCTCCATATTGATTGCAGTTCCTTATACTCTTCTGTGGGTTTCAGTTTCAGGAGTCAGTGTATGAGGAGATTACCACATGGTTTCTGGTATGTGTACTGAAGCGCAGATCCAATAGAACTGAATGTGCATCTCATACAGGAGTCAGTGTATGAGGAGATTACCACATGGTTTCTGGTATGTGTACTGAAGCGCAGATCCAATAGAACTGAATGTGCATCTCATACAGGAGTCAGTGTACGAGGAGATTACCACATGGTTTCTGGTATGTGTACTGAAGCGCAGATCCAATAGAACTGAATGTGCATCTCATACAGGAGTCAGTGTATGAGGAGATTATTGTTTTTATTGCACCAGGGATGTGTCTGGATTTCACTCCAATAGGCAGGACCCGGGCCATGGGCGACCCTTTGATTGACAAGCAGGGTTAAATCAATGCAGGTTATACTAAAAGAAACATAGTAAAATGATTTGACTAAAAGTCTTTCTCATTGTATAAGAAGATTATTGTTTTTACCGCACTGCTAGTTCTGGACTTTTTTTCTTACTGTATTTTAAATGCAATAAGAAGCGATTGCCTTTTAATTGAAAACCAAATAACAATGTAGAAAGCAAAAGGATATTGTGGATGAAAACAGTTTTATGCAGGACACTTTCCACTCTCCACTCTCCACCTTGAATCCTAAACTTAGTCTAATAGACAAATGCAAAGCATGCAGAACTTTGTAATCTCATTTCAATGAAAAGTACTCCCAAAGTAGCGTATCATCATCGTATTCTTTCACAAGTAAGTTGTTTAGCTTTTTGACCTTTTGAAACTAAGTCATACAGTCATACAGACTTCATTAAAATGTGTCGGGACATTGCAAGTCAGTCATTTTCATTAGCCGTCATTGCCCTTCCAAAGTGTCATTTCTTCACGGGTGAAGATGCTGTGTTTTCCTTTTCAGTAATTAAAGAAAGATAAAAGCACAGCCACTGGCAGCTGAACTACACAGCCACTGGCAGCTGAACTACACAGCCACTGCCAGATCACTGCACAGCCACTGCCAGCTCAAAGCACAGCCACTGCCAGCTCAATGCACAGCCACTGCCAGCTCACTGCATAGCCACTGCCAGCTCACTGCACAGCCACTGCCAGCTCACTGCACAGCCACTGCCAGCTCACTGCACAGCCACTGCCAGCTCAATGCACAGCCACTGCCAGCTCAATGCACAGCCACTGCCAGCTCAATGCACAGCCACTGCCAGCTCACTGCACAGCACTGCCAGCTCAATGCACAGCCACTGCCAGCTCAATGCACAGCCACTGCCAGCTCAATGCACAGCCACTGCCAGCTCAGCACAGCCACTGCCAGCTCAATGCACAGCCACTGCCAGCTGCCAGCTCACTGCATAGCCACTGCCAGCTCAATGCACAGCCACTGCCAGCTCAATGCACAGCCACTGCCAGCTCAATGCACAGCCACTGCCAGCTCAATGCACAGCCACTGCCAGCTCACTGCACAGCCACTGCCAGCTCAATGCACAGCCACTGCCAGCTCACTGCACAGCCACTGCCAGCTCAAAGCACAGCCACTGCCAGCTCAATGCACAGCCACTGCCAGCTCACTGCACAGCCTGAGCTAACTGTCATGGTTTATCATTTCCAATGTAACATAATCAGAAATATCTTAACATGGTTTTGAGAAAATGGAGAGCAATTTGAAAAATTAAGAAAGGTTAATCCTATGTCAGGCCAGCAGTTAATTTGACCCATTCTGTTGCTCTGCAGCTGGGCTTTTTCTCCCCTCTTAAACAAAACATACCAGTGGCACTTTCATTATTATATATATTTTTTGCAGTAGTTCTATTGTGATGAAAGTGGATATGTTTGCTTAAGAGTTCTTCCTGGGTCACATTTATGACAAAAATACATTTCGGAAACATACGATTAAACGGAGTGCCTATTTACCTTAGCACTAGAACTGCCGAGATTTCAGGCTCATGCAACCGCTGTGGCTTCTTTTTAAAACGGCTTTGATATGAAAATGAAAAACAAGCAATCGGATACAACTTAATACTTTTATTTATGAACATCATGCATAACATTTTCAGAGCGGAAACTCCGTATTTACATTGAAAATTAAACTTTGTTCTTATTTTTGTTCAAAAAGAGCACATATACATAAACATGAAAACTGTAATAAAATAAACTTCATACAATAAACTTCTGTGTAAACAGGTGTAGAAAGCTGTATGCACATATAAAATTACAAAACATAAATAACTATTAATAACAATAGCATAAAACAAAAATATAACATAACTTATGTAACGTGAAAGTGCTTTGAGTGAAACAGAGTTCAAAGGCTGTCTGTCTGTTCAGAGTTCTATTACAGCTTTCTAAGTACAATCTATGCTGAAAACACTTTTCAACTATACAAGTGCATTTGCCACAGACTGCCTTTTAGAACGGGCTCAGACATCAAAAATTCAGTTTTTATTGCATTTAGCAACCTGGCTTTGTCTTTTATTCCATATGCCAGTGGGTGCAATGCTGGCTGAAGGTTGAGGGGCATTTGCCAGCCAGCTTTTGTGTCTTATCAAAATGTTTCTGCCGTAGCTCCAGGGCTAGCTGCAAAATGAAGTCCCTCCGAGTGATTGTGTTGCCGGTGCACTCCTTGTACAAAACCAAAGTGCTGATGGCTGCCAAGTCCAAAACATTATAAAAAGCAGCCACAGGCTACCAGCGAGTATCACCTTTAACAGAATACAGCCGTGCCATTTGATCCAGTATATCCACACCGTACTTCATTGCGTTGCAAAATGCAACAGTCTCTGGCTTTTGTTTAGCATCAGTACTGATGGTCATTGATTTGTACAGAGAGCTTAGAATAAGCATATTTTTTAAAAATGTTACACCGGTACACACTCAGGGTGGCACAGTCGTTCTGCGAGGAGTGGAGTGGAGTGCAGGGGTGCTCGCACGGCTTGAGCTGTTTGTGGTAACTCTCGTCTTGCCTTGTTCATAATAATATATGATGTTTAGAATGACTTTCATTAGTGTTTCAGCACTCGACAGGAGTGTATAAAATGTTCTTGCACAATGACTTTGATTTTATTACAAAGCCCAGACTAAATTGTCGGCTATATTGTATTGATTTCAATACGCTGCATAAACTGCGGGGCTGGCGATTGAAGAAGCGAGTGCTTCTAACTTACTCATTTTTACGATTCTGCAGCTGAAACATCGTATGGGCATTCAAATATTTAGTAACACTTAAGAATGGACATGCATGAGATATTCACATACGCAGAGATATTGAAATTTAAATTGCAAAAGCCGTTCAAAAAGCGGCTATGGCAGGGCTAGTGTTAATGAGTGTAGCTACTTGATTCTGAACAATCTTGAAAATACCAATAATTGGTAATCAAATGTGGCATTGTGTAATATATACATACCGCACCAGTATCCTTTTCTATTGCTGTAAGTAGACAGAACAAGTACCTGAATTGGCCCACTACTGGTTTGATAGAAGCATGTCAGTAGAGGACATGAACCATGGATCTGTAGTTCATTACTGTACATCAACTAGCCCAGTTAGAATATACCCTTTCTAAATCTGGCATCAGTTTACAGAAAATCTAGATCTAATCCTTCAAATTCACAAGTGCACTGCAGGACAAATAAATGACATTATAACTTGTTATATTGGCTTATCCATCATCATTTCATACACTTTGTTTTGCAATCGTAGCTTTCTGAAATAACTTGATTAATGGCTACAGTGAACTAATCAAAGTCTCTTCTTACCATAACATTAAGGTAATGTGATTAATCATGTCATTTTAGACACCTGCACAGCTTGAATGAAATAAAACATGATAACAAACAAGGACAGCTATTGAAAACTCCTGCCTTGATTTATGTTAGATCATATGATGGGCATCTTGAACAGCTTGAAAACAGCTTGAAAACAGCTTGAAAACAGCTTGAAAACAGCTTAAAAGTAGCTTGAAAACAACATGAAAACAGCTTGAAAGCAGCATGAAAACAGCTTGAAAACAACATGAAAACAGTATGAAAACAGTTTGAAAACAGCTTGCAGCTTGAAAACAGCATATCATTGGATAGGGGAGGGGACAGCATGAAAACAGCTTGAAAACAACATGTGTAACAGCTTGTTAATGCATATCATTGGATAGGGGAGGGATTACATTTCTTTGGCTGTTTTGGGTTTCATCACTGAGATGGGCATTTCATTTTTAAAGGGCATAGGTCTTGAATTTTTACTAAAATGTAATTTTTGATGTGAATAAACGTCTTATTGCTCTTGTTAACTTTTATAAACAAGTACTGTTCAATTTAATGATGGTGTACTGTCACAAAGATGGCCGGAGTGGGGGACGTCAGACCAGAAACAGGAAATAAACGACAGAGAGAGGTGGAGTTTGGTGGAGCTGAGCGAATGGTTTCACTCAGCATTTAATAAATGAACAGACAGCCAGAAAATAAACGGTTGTAACAAACAGAAAAACACAGGACACGGCACATTCGCCAAAACAAAAGAGACAGACAAAACAGACTAACACTACACAAAACACGGTGAGCAGATATTATTTTATTATTTATTACCTCCGTCTCCAATCCCATTCTCCACTCACCGAACACCCAACCCCGAGTGAGTGAAAACATGCTGTTTTTATGCAGCTGTACCGAGACTCGATTGCTAATCAATCATTCAATTGGAGTTGCGGTACAACTACACATGAATTAATAAAGTGCAATTCCCTGTGCTCACATATTATTACGTTTTACTTGCACGTGAAGTGCTGTGCAATCCTTGTGCCTAAATACAAATATACATTTTAAACACTCGTGTTACACAGACCCGTTTATATCCCGTGTACCAATGCCTATACACCTATATTAACACACAACACAAAATACACACAGGGGCGGGCACTTTGCCACATGTAAAAACACACTTTTTCCCCACATAATTCCTTTGAATAACAAGCCTATAAGATACACAAATAGGTTTGTTTTTCCAAAGATGGTATGATAATAACATTTTGTTGGTGAGTCAATTATAATGGACAACTGTTAAATTATTCTACAGATTCAAAATAATATATTCATGAAATGATAAAATATAAACCAAACTTTGCCATATTTAAATAAAGTGGAGAATTACATCAACACCATCAAGATGCTTAAAAACAAAACAAAAAACAAACAAACAAAAACAATCTAGCTAATGTAATATCTTTATTTGATTTATTTTCCAATTAGTAATGGTACTCCTGGCATTGTCTTTGTATTTTAGTTTATGTTTATGAATTGTATTTGGAGTTTAGGAGTCTGCATATTTGTTTGTATTATATTGTACTGTTTTGTTGAGCAAATAAAACATTACAAATATAAAAATGAAAAAGGGCAGAAGGCAGAAACTAAACATCACAGGAACTTGTTTAAAGAAACATGGAAAAACTCTAAATAAGATGCTTTGACATCTAATTATATTAGCACATTTATGCTGTCTCGTGTGCTTTAATATATATATATATATGTTTGTACAACATGTGTACATATCTATGAGCAGATACTGTTTCAAGAACTAAATTGATCAGGTACATTTGTTTTCTGTATTACCGGAATGACGAACAATAATTTTATTTATAAATTTCAGTTTTGAGAAAATATATCAATATTAGTGGCCATTACTGCTCACAAAGACCTGGAGAATAAACGTTTATTATGTCATTGCAATCACTCAGGTGAAACGATGTCTTGTAATTTGCCCAAACATCAATATTTTTCAACAACACTTCCAGGAAGCATTGTAAGGTCCCCCAGGTCATAGAATACATGTATATCTAAGCAGAATATATATAAATAAATACAAAAATATTTTACAAAATATCGTGTTGAAAAAAAAGCTAAATGTTTTTATTTAAATAATAAATAAAAAATAAGGTATGCAGTTACTACTATAATTATTATTATTATTATTATTATTATTATTATTATTATTATTATTATTATTATTATTATTATTGTATCCATATGTTATATTTATATTATTCAGCAATTATATATTATATTATTCTAACCCTAACCCTAACATAGTTTGTTAAATATTTATACATTTAATACTTCAATATTGACAGTATATTAGAAAAGCAGTGCACTAATGGAGTGGAGAAGTAAGAAGTCTACACTGTGTTTGATAGTCTTGGGAAGGAAATTAAATTTCCCTTTAGGAAAATGTCAAATGTAAAGTGATGCAATATTTGTGGATATGACAGCCAGCTATGTACACTATATAGTTGTATTTGAAATAGGCCTTGAAAACTATACAAGCAATAAAACCTTAAAACTGGCAAGACATTTGGAATTGTGACGAGGCAGTATATTTTGACTGATATGTCTAGAAATGAAATCCAGATTTCATAAACTAATGATGGTTTTGTGGCACATTTCATTAGCAGGAGACAGAGCAACAGAATTGCAGCTGATAAACATGTACCGCCTTCAGCCTGACTTCATTTTGATTTTCATAATGAAAGAGGGGGGAATTTGGTGAGTCCATCAGCATTACCGAAGATCTGCAATCAAGCAATCATGTACCGATGGAGTGGTTGCTCCCAGATCTTGATATTAATTTAAAACAAAACTACACAAAATGCTTTACTAGGACTCAGTCTCACCTCAAACCAATGCTGGCAATAATGCGCTTGTGACAACATGACACATTGTTTCAAACCAATGCTGGTAATGATGCGCTTGTGACAACATGACACATTGTTTCAAACTAATGCTGGCAATAAGTCCTGTTACATGAGTGCTTGTTGCATGAGTGTTTATTTCATAAGACATTCTCTCGTGAAATAAATGTGGACATGGTGCCTTTTTGTGTTTTCATGTAAGCCTCTCATTTCCTTTGGAATGCCTACTTTTTCCAGAACACTATGCAAATGAGGGGAGAGGGAGGGGGGTCAGATTTAAATGAGCCATGCTGACGGCCCACTTAGATTTTCATGCTGTTAACCTCTAAAGTCCCCAAAATACTGTTTATATGAGCAGAGAACAGTTTCTTGAGAGAGAATCCACGTGTCATTGTGTGAGTGAGGGAAATCTTTATTAAAGATCTGATTTAGGCTAGTGCCTGCTTTTTTAATTTTTTGTTTTAGTGTTGTCGTCCACACTGCTTTTCACACATCATCTGAAGTGACCCATAAGTGTGTTCCCCAAATAATTACTTCTTGCTGAAACCTGCACAGTCTGTGCCAGGACTGTAAGGAGGTGCTCAGACAAGCAGAGGAACAGCTACCTCAGCCGCCAGCAAGAACTGTAAATGAACAGCTTCAACAACATTACTGGGGAGTTGGTTCTAGACTTTCACAATTCTCTGTGTAAAAATGTGCCTCCTACTTTCTGTTCTGAATGCCCCTTTATCTAATCTCCATTTGTGACCCCTGGTGCTTGAATTGCCTCGTAGTCTTCTTTGTTCAAGAGTGAATAGATTACATTCTTTTAGCCTGTCTGCATATGACATGCCTGTTAAACCCGGAATAATTCTGGAAATCTAAGTAAACCATGTCATATACTTTGCAATTATCCATTGTCGATGTTGCATCCTCAAAAAAATCAAGCAAATTAGTTAGACACGATCTCCCTTTCCTAAAGCCAAGCAGACTGTCTAACAGGATAATTTTACCATATTGGTAATTTTCCATTTTGGATCTTATTATAGTTTCCATAAGTTTACATATAATAGAAGTCAGGCTTCTTGGTATATAGTTACCTGGTTCGGTTTCATCTCCCTTTCTGTCGGTACAACCCCTGTGTCAAGAGACTGTTGTATGATCTGGGTTAGCGGTTTGTAAATAACTTCTTTCATTTCTTTGAGTACTATTGGGAGGATCTCATCCGACCCAGGGGATTTGTTTATTTTAAGAGCCCCTAGTCCCTTTAATACTTCTGCCTCTGTTATGCTAAAGTATTTTAAAACTGGATGGGAACAGGTTGACATGTGGGGCATGTTGCCCATATCCTCCTTTGTAAAAACTTGTGAAAAGTAATTATTTAATATATTTGCTATTTTTTTCTTTTCATCTATGATTTTGTATCTGTTAAACATTTCACCTCTCCTTTGAATGTTCTCTTGCTGTTATCACATTGGAAAAACTTTTTGGAATTGGTTTTAGCCCCTATGGCAGGGCAGGGCCCTATCTGTAAATATTGTTGTGTGGTGTTTTGGTGGTGGTTGGCAGGGATGGGGTTAATTTCCTATCCCCTGCCAAAATACATGTGAGAATGTGGCTGGAGCTAATTGAGTAATTGATAATTAGGCTCCAGCCACATGCTATAAAACGGGGGAAATGCCTTTGTTTGTTGGAGGTGTTCTGTGTTGTTAAATTTGTTTTGTGTTACAAAGTTCAGTGAAGGATCTGCCCAGCCTGAACAGTTTTTGTTTGACCTTTTATTTTTGGTTCTGTGAGCAGTGTTTTGTTTTGCTTTCTTATTTATTTTTGCTGATTAAAACAGTGCAGCAGCGCTTTAGCTGCAGTTTTACTGTCTCTGAGTCTCTGTCCTCCTGGCTATCCTGTCACAGCCCCTTTAACAATGCTCATTTCTATTTCTATCTTGGCCTTTCTAACTTCCTTTTTGACTTGTGCTTGCAGTTCCAAGTACTCTTTCTGTGTACTTTGTTCTTGGTCCCTTTTAAACATTCTGTAAAGTGCCTTTTTTCTCTGAATATTTTTTTTTAATTGATCTATTAACCATTTTTGGTTGCCATTTTGGCAATTTTGTTTTAGATTTAGATTAGTCTACTTTTGGGATGTAATTGTTTTGCTGTTCTAGTACTACATTTTTTTAAAAACAGCCATCCTTTTTCGGTGGATGTTTTCTGTATTTTACTCCAGTCTACTTCTGTTATACTCTGTTTCATACTGTCATGTTTTGCCTTTCTAAAATTGTAAACCTAGTCATTTACTTTTTGGGTTTTAAAAAGCACTTCAAATGAGACTGTTTTTGGAAGCACTTCTTTCTCTCTGCTGTCTGGGTGTGTGTGGATTTTGCAGTTCTTTTTCTCGGGGGAGACAAGGTGTCTTGTTTCTCACTGGAACTGCTTGGTCTTTTTGTTGTGGAGGGTGAACAGTGGGTTCTTTCTGACCACAGAGATGGGGATGAAAGAGCCCATCCCTTTTGTCAACACACATCAGACATACATTTCTAACACAAGAAGGTGAAAGAGGGGACCCACACTGTGAACAAACACAAGGCATGTGTACAACACACTGATAGAAATGGAAAGAAACTGTAGAATGGGAACAAACAGGGGGGAAAAACGAATGAAATGCAAATGACTAGGTACGGACCCAAGCTACGCTGTAGAAATCTGGACAACAACACTGAAGGATGTGGGACGTTATATAGAGGAGGGATACTACTTCGGAGCCAAAAAAAAAAATGATATCAAGGATCTCTGGGAAAGAGATTGTTTGGTTTTTCTCCTGACCCGAGCAACATGGAGACTGGGAGTTCACTCTGTGTGTGGAGTTCATCGTATAAGAAATTATCTTTCTCCAGCAAATAATCTTGAGTAAAAGTGAGAAAATGCATTCCCTTGGTGATTTATGACCCATACATAATGTGTGAATAAATGCAGTATACCCAAACCATTGGGGTTATGTGTAAATAGATTAGACTGTGATTGGGTTGGGTTTTCACCAGGCACACATATTCTCTTTTTGACTAGGGTTTGGTTAGAATTATCCAAAATCTTTGTCTACCTCATGCTTCAAAGTAGGACGGCATTATGTATTCAGATGCATGGTTCAATTGTCATGCTTTTAACGAGAATCAAATCCTGCTTAAGCTGCTGCAAATCTAGTCTGCCTGAGGATTTGCACACAATAAGCATACTTCTTCCATTCAGACTTCACCTGGATACACACCGAAGGTCACAAACAAAAATATTTTTTGCAGAATGTAAAAAAATATGGCACATTTAATGCACTTTCCCCTTAAACTTTCTAGAAATAAACACAATGTTAAATGTGTAGGTTTTTAAAATGTGTACCATATTTATAAAGGTTATTACATTATGTTTACAATAGTGTATTCACAGCTGTTTATATAATGTTAACAAAAACCCTTTGTGATGCAATTAACAGACGAGTAAAAGGGTAAAGATACAGGGGAATGTATATTTAGTTGATCTAAAAAAACAAATCTAACTTCTAGTGGTTCAGTTGTGTTTGGTTTATGATAAGATCATCCATAGGGCTTGTAACAGGGCGAGCAGCCCTGTACAGTATTTATTTTTAGAACGGGGTTCCCCCCCCCGCCCCTGTGCAGTTTATTTTGTGTTTTGTATTCTGATTTATTTGTTTGTGTTTATTATATATTGTATTTATGACGGCGTGCCGTGCGTTTGTTTTGTTGTTGTTTTGTTATTGTTTTTGTTAGGGCAGAGACCAGATTGGCAGCCCGTCCTCTGCCAGTTGCTAATTTAAAACCTCGTGGTAATGTGTGGCTGGCGGCTAGTGCATTGTTAAACTAGCCAGCAGACACAATTAATAAACTCGTGCAGATTGTGGCCGAGGGGTAATAGAATAATTACAAACTAGTTAAACCCCTCGGCCACGGTATTTAAGCCTGCAGCTCTCCCTGCTCTAGGTGGGTGTTCGAGAGGCAGAACAAGAGCGAGAGAGGAGAGAGAAATCTAAAATAATAAGGATCAGTGAAGGCAGTTGCCCAGCCTGACCTTAGTTTTAGTTATTATTTTGTGTTTGTGATTTGTTTTTGTTCATCTTTTTGTTTTGCTCTGTGAGCAGTGTTTTTGTTTAAATATTTTATTTATTCCTGTTGTAAATAAACGGAGCATCACGCGTCTTTTTGAACTGCAGTACCTGCCTGTGTGTGTTTTCAGTTCCTCCTTCTGGCCTGACATTACCGCTCAGATATTACCTGCCACAGGGCTACTCTGTATTAGGCTAGTGGATAGAGTTTTAGGAATTTATTCAAATAATCCTGGTGATAGTAACTTTGTTGGTATGGCAGGTGTCTGCATGGCCAGGATGCACAGGTGTGTTAGTCCTTGTTCTGTTACCATAAGCACTGTGAAAAACACAGCACAATGCTTTGTAGAATTGTGTACTGCCTTTGATTTTGACTGAACAGAAACATTAAGGGGTAGATGTACTAATGTGTTGCATCTGTCACAATCGTTGCAAACCACATGCAAACCAGTTGGACGTGTAGCGTGAAATGTACTGAACAGACACAATGCTGGTAGCACCATTTTAACGAATGCTTTGCAGTCGCAGTTCTTATTTGCGCTTTACCCTTAAGTGAATATGTAATTCTGGGTGTTCCTGCAGAAATTCACAAAAACAGGGTGGAGATAGTGCAAATGAGGCAAAAAAAATATTGAGATGTACGAAAGCTGCGGGCAATTGCGACGCTTCCAATTGCATCAATTTGTTAGAACTTTTGAATGCGTGTTTTAAACAGTTGCAATTGTTGCTGGCATTCCCCAGTCCTCTTTTTCTTGTGTGTTGCCAGCTGTGCTCAATGCATTTGAGACAAACACACAAGTATCTGATTTTCACTAAAGTCAGGGTGTACTTACAAGCCTTGAAAACACATTTCTATGACATTTCTGGTTATCCCAGTGTATTGGGAGCAATAGACTGCACACATGTGCCACTAACCCCTCCAGCTCATTCTGAGCATCTGTATGGGAGCATCGTCTATTGTGTATTAATTGTCTAGGCTACTAAGTAGACCAAGTTAAAAATAATAATAATTAAAATAAAATAAAAAACCCTAAAATCGTTTAGTTTCAATTTAAAATAATGTTTTATTCACATTGTACACCAGTACTAAAGGCTAAAGTACACAAAAGTGTGCTAAGTATTCATTTAATTTTACTACTGTACTGTGTACTGTACAGGCCCACTATACAGATTTATACTGTTACATAATGTAATGTGTAGCATACCCAAAACACATTAGTGTTATTTCAGCACAATGATTTACTGTATATTTAAAATACATCAAGAACTGTAAATGTATGTGTGTGCCATTTTATTGTATTGTTTTTAAACCCGACACCTCCTTGTGTCGGACAAACATGTCCGGTTTAGCGAGGGGCTGCTGTATGATTATAAAAAGCTTTTTGGGGGTGAAGGTTGGAGCCCCACTATAGAATCTGATGGAATTAAACTGCCTTTCACTTTTTACATATATAACAGTATTAACCTAGGTAAAATGAAGACGGAACAGGATGCATTGTACAGATGACATTTACATTTTACAAAAACAGTGTCATTTAGATTCTTGAACCCTTGCATGTAGAGACGTTGTCCTTCGGGCTCCCTCTGCTGCAGCAAACCACAACTCAACTCATGCTACTTTGTTTGAAAAAATGTCACACAACTGTCACTAGAGATCTCGCTAAGATGACACAAATAATATTTTAATTAGTATATTGCGACTCTCTTCATTAACATATTTTTTTTTAGTACATATGACAAAATGTGCACTTGGAGAATTGTCGTAGTGAAAATGCAAATTGTGGTATGTTTGCAATGCGACTGGCCCATCTTAGTACATCTACCCTTAAGTGTTTTTTTTTTCTTCCTTCTAGAAAGTGCTGGTAAGAGGATAAAAAAAGAATCGGGTTCCCTTTTATTATGGATCCATCATTTTTTCCTTTTCATTTTTACAATGATAAGCAGCAAACCTGCATGAGACCAGTTTCTGTTCTGCCTCAAGTCCTGATTTGTTATTTTCCAGTTATCAGGGTCTCCTTGTACAGTGTCTCCACAGACAGCTCTGTAGCTTAAAGAATTGCATTTCTAGGATACCTGCAGTCATTATGAGGCAGGCTGAGCGGGGGTTGTATTTTATTCTTCTGGACCACGGTTGTTTTTTAATTCCTTCTTGAAGACAAGATTAATTACATTAAAGATTAAAATTAAATAGGTTATTTTTTTAATCACCCTGAATAAAGGGATCTAGGCAATGGCAAAGGAAATCAAATAATAAGAAAAAGCTAAGCAGCACTTTTGAGTTGTTTCTTCTCTTTGGCATGACAGTAAGCTGGAGTGGGAGGGAGAGGCAGCCTATAGTGTCTCTAGTGCTTCTTAGTTACTGCTGCAGACAGGGAGTGAGGCATCTTAATCCTGGGCATTATCTTGGCCTGTAATCATGCATTGGCAGAGGAGTTGTATGAAATGTAATCTCAGGATTAGGGAAAGACAAAGTCTTCTCTATGTTTGACCCTGAAAAACCTGATTGAGGAACCAAAATGAAACTAAGACATCTTGAGTGGATGTGAATGTACGTGTGGAAGGAAGATCACAAAGATTTCACTATCTTAGAAAGGAATGAAATAAGCCCATCTGTGGAGATATAAAAAATGTCTTAACGCTGTCCGCTGTTTTGTCTTTAATCATCGATTCTGATTATTTTTTATAAGATGACACGCCAGTTGAGGTGATAAACATACAGCTGGAAGCCCTTCAGAAATGTAATCAAAAACAGAAATGCTTCAGTCTATAGTACAGTACACGGAAACATGCAGCTTGCAGACTTTATAGGGTTTCGGTACACTGTACACCTCTCTAATGCTCTATGTATAACGTCACAGTTTTTGGTTACAGTGTTTTGGCTATGTAACAATAAGATGTGACTCATTACCTTGTTGCCATTGTCTCATGCTGGCATTATTCCACAGGATTAAATCCCTGGGTATTATGAAACATGTTTATATGACCCACCCAGAGCCAGAGTGCAACAGTATTATATCGGGCTCCCTCATTAAAAGGTCATCCTTTATAGCTTGGAACTGGTTATAAGGCAGTGTGACCACATTGTCACCATGAAGTAATTTCACATGCAACTGCGTGGTGTCATTAGAATATCCAAGTACAGCATTTCAAGGAGGGAGCAATACCTTTAAAACAGAAAGGCATACATGCACTGGAGGCAAGAGTAAGGAACTTCATCTGATTTCTTAATGAGGGCCTAATGTCAATTTAAAAAGGAAATCCCAGGGTATATATTTTAAACATATTTAAAATACCACACATCACTCTACTCTATGGTAGACTGGGGGAGTGATGAGAACAAGGCAGAGTGTGACCCGAGATAAACTGTTTTGAATTTCAATCTCACCTCCAGACAGTGATGCCAGTGAACGAGAGGCAGAGAACATCGATTTTTTTTTTTTTTTTTATGAAAGTGGTGATAATTGGACAAAGTGAACAGAGGGTCACCCTTAGGGGACCAGGTATTATCCTGTCCCTGCAATGATAATCAGCATACAATATAACACATTGCCAGAACATCTAATCTAAATATCCAGTGCTGCTCTCCTGTTCTGCAGGTAGTTCCCAGACAGTTTGCAGTGGTAATGCATACACCCTCCCTCGTAATTATTAACCTGTGCTTTTACAACCCCAGATACACTCCTCCCTCGTAATTATTAACCTGTGCTTTTACAACCCCAGATACACTCCTCCCTCATAATTATTAACCTGTACTTTTACAACCCCAGATACACCCCCTCCCTCGTAATTATTAACCTGTGCTTTTACAACCCCAGATACACCCTCCCTCGTAATTATTAACCTGTGCTTTTACAACCCCAGATACACCCTCCCTCGTAATTATTAACCTGTGCTTTTACAACCCCAGATACACCCTCCCTCGTAATTATTAACCTGTGCTTTTACAACCCCAGATACAACTCCTCCCTCCTAATTATTAACCTGTACTTTTACAACCCCAGATACACCCTCCCTCGTAATTATTAACCTGTGCTTTTACAACCCCAGATACACCCTCCCTCGTAATTATTAACCTGTGCTTTTACAACCCCAGATACACCCTCCCTCGTAATTATTAACCTGTGCTTTTACAACCCCAGATACACCCTCCCTCCTAATTATTAACCTGTGCTTTTACAACCCCAGATACACCCTCCCTCGTAATTATTAACCTGTGCTTTTACAACCCCAGATACACCCTCCCTCGTAATTATTAACCTGTGCTTTTACAACCCCAGATACACCCCCCCCTCGTAATTATTAACCTGTGCTTTTACAACCCCAGATACACCCTCCCTCGTAATTATTAACCTGTGCTTTTACAACCCCAGATACACCCTCCCTCGTAATTATTAACCTGTGCTTTTACAACCCCAGATACACCCTCCCTCGTAATTATTAACCTGTGCTTTTACAACCCCAGATACACCCTCCCTCGTAATTATTAACCTGTGCTTTTACAACCCCAGATACACCCCCTCCCTCGTAATTATTAACCTGTGCTTTTACAACCCCAGATACAACCCTCCCTCGTAATTATTAACCTGTGCTTTTACAACCCCAGATACACCCTCCCTCCTAATTATTAACCTGTGCTTTTACAACCCCAGATACACCCTCCCTCGTAATTATTAACCTGTGCTTTTACAACCCCAGATACACCCTCCCTCCTAATTATTAACCTGTGCTTTTACAACCCCAGATACACCCTCCCTCGTAATTATTAACCTGTGCTTTTACAACCCCAGATACACCCTCCCTCGTAATTATTAACCTGTGCTTTTACAACCCCAGATACACCCTCCCTCGTAATTATTAACCTGTGCTTTTACAACCCCAGATACACCCTCCCTCGTAATTATTAACCTGTGCTTTTACAACCCCAGATACACCCTCCCTCGTAATTATTAACCTGTGCTTTTACAACCCCAGATACACCCTCCCTCGTAATTATTAACCTGTGCTTTTACAACCCCAGATACACCCTCCCTCGTAATTATTAACCTGTGCTTTTACAACCCCAGATACACCCTCCCTCGTAATTATTAACCTGTGCTTTTACAACCCCAGATACACCCTCCCTCGTAATTATTAACCTGTGCTTTTACAACCCCAGATACACCCTCCCTCGTAATTATTAACCTGTGCTTTTACAACCCCAGATACACCCCCTCCCTTGTAATTATTAACCTGTGCTTTTACAACCCCAGATACACCCCTCCCTCGTAATTATTAACCTGTGCTTTTACAACCCCAGATACACCCTCCCTCGTAATTATTAACCTGTGCTTTTACAACCCCAGATACACCCTCCCTCGTAATTATTAACCTGTGCTTTTACAACCCCAGATACACCCTCCCTCGTAATTATTAACCTGTGCTTTTACAACCCCAGATACACCCTCCCTCGTAATTATTAACCTGTGCTTTTACAACCCCAGATACACCCTCCCTCGTAATTATTAACCTGTGCTTTTACAACCCCAGATACACCCTCCCTCGTAATTATTAACCTGTGCTTTTACAACCCCAGATACACCCTCCCTCGTAATTATTAACCTGTGCTTTTACAACCCCAGATACACCCTCCCTTGTAATTATTAACCTGTGCTTTTACAACCCCAGATACAACCCTCCCTCGTAATTATTAACCTGTGCTTTTACAACCCCAGATACACCCTCCCTCGTAATTATTAACCTGTGCTTTTACAACCCCAGATACACCCTCCCTCGTAATTATTAACCTGTGCTTTTACAACCCCAGATACACCCTCCCTCGTAATTATTAACCTGTGCTTTTACAACCCCAGATACACCCCCTCCCTCGTAATTATTAACCTGTGCTTTTACAACCCCAGATACACCCTCCCTCGTAATTATTAACCTGTGCTTTTACAACCCCAGATACACCCTCCCTCGTAATTATTAACCTGTGCTTTTACAACCCCAGATACACCCTCCCTTGTAATTATTAACCTGTGCTTTTACAACCCCAGATACACCCTCCCTCGTAATTATTAACCTGTGCTTTTACAACCCCAGATACACCCTCCCTCGTAATTATTAACCTGTGCTTTTACAACCCCAGATACACCCTCCCTCGTAATTATTAACCTGTGCTTTTACAACCCCAGATACACCCTCCCTCGTAATTATTAACCTGTGCTTTTACAACCCCAGATACACCCTCCCTCGTAATTATTAACCTGTGCTTTTACAACCCCAGATACACCCTCCCTCGTAATTATTAACCTGTGCTTTTACAACCCCAGATACACTCCTCCCTCGTAATTATTAACCTGTGCTTTTACAACCCCAGATACAACCCTCCCTCGTAATTATTAACCTGTGCTTTTACAACCCCAGATACACCCTCCCTCGTAATTATTAACCTGTGCTTTTACAACCCCAGATACACCCTCCCTCGTAATTATTAACCTGTGCTTTTACAACCCCAGATACACCCCCTCCCTTGTAATTATTAACCTGTGCTTTTACAACCCCAGATACACTCCTCCCTCGTAATTATTAACCTGTGCTTTTACAACCCCAGATACACCCTCCCTCGTAATTATTAACCTGTGCTTTTACAACCCCAGATACACCCTCCCTTGTAATTATTAACCTGTGCTTTTACAACCCCAGATACACCCTCCCTCGTAATTATTAACCTGTGCTTTTACAACCCCAGATACACCCTCCCTCGTAATTATTAACCTGTGCTTTTACAACCCCAGATACACCCTCCCTCGTAATTATTAACCTGTGCTTTTACAACCCCAGATACACCCTCCCTTGTAATTATTAACCTGTGCTTTTACAACCCCAGATACACCCTCCCTCGTAATTATTAACCTGTGCTTTTACAACCCCAGATACACCCTCCCTCGTAATTATTAACCTGTGCTTTTACAACCCCAGATACACCCTCCCTCCTAATTATTAACCTGTGCTTTTACAACCCCAGATACACCCCTCCCTTGTAATTATTAACCTGTGCTTTTACAACCCCAGATACACCCTCCCTCGTAATTATTAACCTGTGCTTTTACAACCCCAGATACACCCTCCCTCGTAATTATTAACCTGTGCTTTTACAACCCCAGATACACCCTCCCTCGTAATTATTAACCTGTGCTTTTACAACCCCAGATACACCCCTCCCTCCTAATTATTAACCTGTGCTTTTACAACCCCAGATACACCCTCCCTCCCTAATTATTAACCTGTGCTTTTACAACCCCAGATACACCCTCCCTCGTAATTATTAACCTGTGCTTTTACAACCCCAGATACACCCTCCCTCGTAATTATTAACCTGTGCTTTTACAACCCCAGATACACCCTCCCTCG
Organism: Polyodon spathula; assembly: GCF_017654505.1. Lineage (NCBI taxonomy): Eukaryota > Metazoa > Chordata > Actinopteri > Acipenseriformes > Polyodontidae > Polyodon > Polyodon spathula. Next base: position 96,637,693 of record NC_054537.1, on the reverse strand, counting down.
TAATTATTAACCTGTGCTTTTACAACCCCAGATACACCCTCCCTCGTAATTATTAACCTGTGCTTTTACAACCCCAGATACACCCTCCCTCGTAATTATTAACCTGTGCTTTTACAACCCCAGATACACCCTCCCTCGTAATTATTAACCTGTGCTTTTACAACCCCAGATACACCCTCCCTCGTAATTATTAACCTGTGCTTTTACAACCCCAGATACACCCTCCCTCGTAATTATTAACCTGTGCTTTTACAACCCCAGATACACCCTCCCTCCTAATTATTAACCTGTGCTTTTACAACCCCAGATACACCCTCCCTCGTAATTATTAACCTGTGCTTTTACAACCCCAGATACACCCTCCCTCGTAATTATTAACCTGTGCTTTTACAACCCCAGATACAACCCTCCCTCGTAATTATTAACCTGTGCTTTTACAACCCCAGATACACCCTCCCTCGTAATTATTAACCTGTGCTTTTACAACCCCAGATACAACCCTCCCTCGTAATTATTAACCTGTGCTTTTACAACCCCAGATACACCCTCCCTCGTAATTATTAACCTGTGCTTTTACAACCCCAGATACACCCTCCCTCGTAATTATTAACCTGTGCTTTTACAACCCCAGATACACCCCCTCCCTCGTAATTATTAACCTGTGCTTTTACAACTGAACATGATGCTGTACTTTTCAATAACTAAGAAAACATATATGTCAATAGATTCAATATAATATAATAAGTTAACTCTTTGTCTATGGTAAATGCTAATTTAAAAAAAAAAAATATGTAAAAATAAAGCTTCACTTCAAATTTGAGCTGGATCAGATTCCAAACATGAAAAAAAAAAAAAAAAAAAAAAGTCTGTGTTTGCATCATGCAGTTTACAGACTCTGCTCTGTTCTTTCACCTTTAATTCCTATAATTTTCTCAATCCAACATGACAACAAACCAGATATACATTTCATGACTATAGACATCTACTGTTTATTGTATACGTTGAGAAAGGCAAATTCATCCTTTTGCTTCAAAAACACTGCCTTAGACTAGACACCTCAATACTCCCATTAGATAAGCAAACCATAGCTTTATGCTAGACACCTCAATACTCCCATTAGATAAGCAAACCACAGCTTTATGCTAGACACCTCAATACTCCCATTAGATAAGCAAACCACAGCTTTATGCTAGACACCTCAATACTCCCATTAGATAAGCAAACCACAGCTTTATGCTAGACACCTCAATACTCCCATTAGATAAGCAAACCACAGCTTTATGCTAGACACCTCAATACTCCCATTAGATAAGCAAACCATAGCTTTATGCTAGACACCTCAATACTCCCATTAGATAAGCAAACCACAGCTTTATGCTAGACACCTCAATACTCCCATTAGATAAGCAAACCACAGCTTTATGCTAGACACCTCAATACTCCCATTAGATAAGCAAACCACAGCTTTATGCTAGACACCTCAATACTCCCATTAGATAAGCAAACCACAGCTTTATGCTAGACACCTCAATACTCCCATTAGATAAGCAAACCACAGCTTTATGCTAGACACCTCAATACTCCCATTAGATAAGCAAACCACAGCTTTATGCTAGACACCTCAATACTCCCATTAGATAAGCAAACCACAGCTTTATGCTAGACACCTCAATACTCCCATTAGATAAGCAAACCACAGCTTTATGCTAGACACCTCAATACTCCCATTAGATAAGCAAACAGCAGCTTTATACTGGACACCTCAATACTCCCATTAGATAAGCAAACCACAGCTTTATACTAGACACCTCAATACTCCCATTAGACAAGCAAACCACAGCTTTATGCTAGACACCTCAATACTCCCATTAGATAAGCAAACCACAGCTTTATGCTAGACACCTCAATACTCCCATTAGATAAGCAAACCACAGCTTTATGCTAGACACCTCAGTACTCCCATTAGATAAGCAAACCACAGCTTTATGCTAGACACCTCAATACTCCCATTAGATAAGCAAACCACAGCTTTATGCTAGACACCTCAATACTCCCATTAGATAAGCAAACCACAGCTTTATGCTAGACACCTCAATACTCCCATTAGATAAGCAAACCACAGCTTTATGCTAGACACCTCAATACTCCCATTAGATAAGCAAACCACAGCTTTATGCTAGACACCTCAATACTCCCATTAGATAAGCAAACCACAGCTTTATGCTAGACACCTCAATACTCCCATTAGATAAGCAAACCACAGCTTTATGCTAGACACCTCAATACTCCCATTAGATAAGCAAACCACAGCTTTATGCTAGACACCTCAATACTCCCATTAGATAAGCAAACCACAGCTTTATGCTAGACACCTCAATACTCCCATTAGATAAGCAAACCACAGCTTTATGCTAGACACCTCAATACTCCCATTAGATAAGCAAACCACAGCTTTATGCTAGACACCTCAATACTCCCATTAGATAAGCAAACCACAGCTTTATGCTAGACACCTCAGTACTCCCATTAGATAAGCAAACCACAGCTTTATGCTAGACACCTCAATACTCCCATTAGATAAGCAAACCACAGCTTTATGCTAGACACCTCAATACTCCCATTAGATAAGCAAACCACAGCTTTATACTAGACACCTCAATACTCCCATTAGATAAGCAAACCACAGCTTTATGCTAGACACCTCAATACTCCCATTAGATAAGCAAACCACAGCTTTATGCTAGACACCTCAATACTCCCATTAGATAAGCAAACCACAGCTTTATGCTAGACACCTCAATACTCCCATTAGATAAGCAAACCACAGCTTTATGCTAGACACCTCAATACTCCCATTAGATAAGCAAACCACAGCTTTATGCTAGACACCTCAATACTCCCATTAGATAAGCAAACCACAGCTTTATGCTAGACACCTCAATACTCCCATTAGATAAGCAAACCACAGCTTTATGCTAGACACCTCAATACTCCCATTAGATAAGCAAACCACAGCTTTATACTAGACACCTCAATACTCCCATTAGATAAGCAAACCACAGCTTTATGCTAGACACCTCAATACTCCCATTAGATAAGCAAACAGCAGCTTTATACTGGACACCTCAATACTCCCATTAGATAAGCAATTTTTCCATCAAAATATAAAAGATTAAACATGCTTTGCCATTAAAACGTACAAGGTGAAAAGAAGAAAAATATATCTGGTGTTTTTTTTATGACACTTGTTAACCAAATAGGGGCACTTGAAACAATTTTCAGGAGTTGTTTTTACATTTCTTAATAACACGTTCTGATGGATTAAGAGCCACAAAATGCAAATTACACACTATGCAGATCTAGTAAATAACTTATCAGGGTAGAATGAACTTCATAACCTAATCATTTGCTCAGTCCACAGATGACTAATACAGAGCAGGTGCATTTGGAACTGAATGTTATCAATTATTTACTATGTTTTGTATTTTTGTCCTCAAATAAATGCCAAGCCAGCAAAATGGGGAAAAGCAACGCGAGTTTAAAGATTGCCAGTTTAAGGGTTAGTGATGCATTTGGTTTTATTATAGGTGCTTCGTTTGTAGCTTCAGCAGCAGGGAGACACATTTCTTCTCTCTTTTAAGCCTGAGAAGGTATGTTTCCGCTACTGCCAGGGCGGTATTAATGCAATAACTGCTGTACTATGCCTCTGAAGCAACTCAAAGGCATAAGCAAATGTAAAAAGGAGTTCTGAACTGTACTTGTATAATGTTACACATAAAGCACTTTAAGGGTTATGTTTGCTTGGAGATGATGACTGATGACAGATACACTCATTATGTGTCAAAGCACAGTAAAACCAAGTCAACCGACAGCCACTGTTTTAAATAGAAGCACAGGGGTATGTCCAAGTGATATAAACAGCTGTGTGAATAAACACTGCACTGAGCCAAGGTTATGGGAATATAACACCTATAGTGTATGTAAGTCTTTCTGTTTGTAAAAACTTGTAAAAAATAATAAAATAATAATAATAATAAAAATGCCAGGGAGAGGCCTATTTGGTGGTTGAAAGAACTGTGGTGTTTAAATGCAACACTATTTACATGAGGTGAATACTGCAAGCAGTTCAGCATTAAGAACATAAGAACATAAGAAAGTTTATAAACAAGAGGAGGCCATTCAGCCCATCTTGCTCGTTTGGTTGTTAGTAGCTTATTGATCCCAGAATCTCATCAAGCAGCTTCTTGAAGGATCCCAGGGTGTCAGCTTCAACAACATTACTGGGGAGTTGATTCCAGACCCTCACAATTCTCTGTGTAAAAAAGTGCCTCCTATTTTCTGTTCTGAATGCCCCTTTGTCTAATCTCCATTTGTGACCCATGGTCTTTGTTTCTTTTTTCAGGCTGAAAAAGTCCTGTGTGTCGACACTGTTCATACCTTTTAGAATTTGTAATGCTTGAATTAGGTCGCCACGTAGTCTTCTTTGTTCAAGACTGAACAGATTAAATTATTTTAGCCTGTCTGCATATGACATGCTTTTTAAGCCCGGAATAATTCTGGTCAGAATCTTACAGTATTTCAACACATTCTGATAGGAAGTGCTGATGCTAGTAATTAAGTGACTCCAGCTTACTGTGGGTGCCTGAGTGTAGCACTGTGCAAGTACAGTGGGAAAGCAGCTCTGATCAGACTAGCAGTGCTTCAATATGTGTGTTAACATTCGTCCTGGATAGAGACCTCACTAAATCCATCCTGGAGAGCCTTCTCTTGAGAGCCCTGTATCAACCTTTGGAGACAAATCAAATACAGAGCAACTGCGTTCTTTTCTTTGTTTAAGTGCTGAACACAGCCCCTGTCTAAAGAAGCCTAGAGGCTAATTTTGTATATTGTGCGACTGATTGTCCTCTAGATATTGTCCTCTATAGATATCAGGCAAGGTCCGCTTTGTGAATGTTGGATTTGCGCCAAAGTAATGGGCTTCAACCGTAAAACTTTCTGCTAGAAAGCCAAAGTGTGCCCAATAGCAAGAGTTTTGTTTTCAAAGCACTGATGGGAATCATGGGATTACACAAGCTGTGTGGTTCTTCACCCTCTCAGTAGTGATCAGTCTTCTTCAGGAAATATTTAATCAAAAAGGGTTTATTCAGGAACAAATATCAAAAAGTAGTACAGGATACAATGGCAACAGCAATGGCACTTCAAGTAAACTCACAGGTCTCACAGGATGGAATAGGAGCCACAGAGCTGCAAGTAAACTCACAGGTCTCACAGCATGGAATAGGAGCCACAGAGCTGCAAGTAAACTCACAGGTCTCACAGCATGGAATAGGAGCCACAGAGCTGCGAGTAAACTCACAGGTCTCACAGCATGGAATAGGAGCCACAGAGCTGCGAGTAAACTCACAGGTCTCACAGCATGGAATAGGAGCCACAGAGCTGCGAGTAAACTCACAGGTCTCACAGGATGGAATAGGAGCCACAGAGCTGCGAGTAAACTCACAGGTCTCACAGCATGGAATAGGAGCCACAGAGCTGCGAGTAAACTCACAGGTCTCACAGCATGGAATAGGAGCCACAGAGCTGCGAGTAAACTCACAGGTCTCACAGGATGGAATAGGAGCCACAGAGCAGCGAGTAAACTCACAGGTCTCACAGGATGGAATAGGAGCCACAGAGCAGCGAGTAAACTCACAGGTCTCACAGCATGGAATAGGAGCCACAGAGCTGCGAGTAAACTCACAGGTCTCACAGCATGGAATAGGAGCCACAAAGCTGCGAGTAAACTCACAGGTGTCACAGCATGGAATAGGAGCCACAGAGCTGCAAGTAAACTCACAGGTCTCACAGCATGGAATAGGAGCCACAGAGCTGCGAGTAATCTCACAGGTCTCACAGCATGGAATAGGAGCCACAGAGCTGCGAGTAAACTCACAGGTCTCACAGCATGGAATAGGAGCCACAGAGCTGCGAGTAAACTCACAGGTCTCACAGCATGGAATAGGAGCCACAGAGCTGCGAGTAAACTCACAGGTCTCACAGGATGGAATAGGAGCCACAGAGCTGCAAGTAAACTCACAGGTCTCACAGCATGGAATAGGAGCCACAGAGCTGCAAGTAAACTCACAGGTCTCACAGCATGGAATAGGAGCCACAGAGCTGCAAGTAAACTCACAGGTCTCACAGGATGTAGGTACCCTGGAATATTCCCTGATGCTGTAGTTTCAGCTGTATATATTACAGCAGTGGTTTTCAAACTTTTTAGGTGTACCCCTTTTCAGATAATCTAGTCTAACGCGTACCCCCATCTGAGATAGGGTCATAATATACCTATGATAACAGGAAAAATATGGTCTTTTCAAATGAATACATTAAGTACTTGCAAAACCTCTTAATTCAAGACACCAGAAGCCGATAACGGCTTGTTAGAATGAGGCCAATCGGATTGCAAGCCAATATTTCGGTTTCAGATTTGTCATGTGTTGCAGGGCAGATTTCAGTAAAACTAAACTATGATTAGTAAACAATGCAGAGGGTATGCAATTCTGTATTAAAAAATGAACCAATACGACTTAAAGCTTTAATCGAACCATTAAAAAAAAAAACATCTGGATTTGCTAGCTCAGAAGCACACAGGGAAGGGGGAGGGGCTAGAGTTCAGATAAGTACTGTAAATACTGTAAATAGAAAACTGCTGTTAAAAACTAACAAAATAAAATGAAACCAGTTTACGACAGTGCAATGCACCAACTCAAAATGCCATGAAAAATGATTTCAAAATCCAGACTCCAATAAGCATGCCGAAGCATGTTCTTCAGAACAGAAAATAGGAGCTCTGGAAAATAGAGACAGAGAATACATGCATGTCTACAGTCATGTGTGGTTTTCACGATCACATTGCCTTAAGTTCTAGCCAAAATTGTAGATATTTATTACTGCCATAACCTTACCTTTTCACCTGTTGATTTGCCTCATTGCCACTGTACTTTCCATCCATGCATCCCTTCCTGTGATGTCATCGGGCAGAAAGGGTACATAAAGACCTTTTTATTTTATTGTGTTACATATTCCCATGTGTTGCTACAGCTGTTTACGTAAGGTGTGTGTATTGTTTAATTTATTTTTTTTAAACATTTGAACCACTTTTTTAAACTTTTAAATTGCATTCCACTGCCTCAAAGTGGCTTCTGGTGTACCCAAGTGGGCCTCTCAGAACTACATTTCCCATCATCCTCCTGCTCACATATGTAACTAAGATGAATTTACCAGTGAAATCACATTAGGATAATTATTTAATAACAAAATAGGCATAACGTCCACTTAAAAATGTCAAAATCAATGCTGCATACTGATTTCTTAATTAACACTGGAGTTATCATTTACGAACTTTTAAAAATCCTTCCCTAACAACCAAACAAGCAAGATGGGCCAAATGGCCTCCTCTCGTTTGTAAACTTTCTTATGTTCTCTTAAGGTTCCAATTTAAAACAAAATCAAAAAGGAATTCTTAACAAAAGTCATGCATTTATTCCAACAAATACAGTAGTGAAGCAAGAAAACAGATGGGGCAGTTTGCATAAAAACATTTATACAAAGGCATTTTTTGTATATATATTTTTAACGGAACTCAAATTTTAGCATAGAGCACTTGAGCAGACACAATGTAAAATGCTATGTGTGTGTCTTGTGCAGAATCGAATCCAGCTAGAATAAGCACATTGTTTTGAAGTGAATATTTCCAAGAACTAATTTCTTCAAAGTAGAAAAAGGATATTTACATCATGCAGTCAAAAATGACTTTTAGCAAACTACTTCCATGTTAAAGTGTTTAATGCAGCAGTCTGTTTGTGTTAATCAGCTGCAGGACAATGAAAGCTTGTTGCAGGGCACTTGCTGTATGATATGAACACACTCGATAGGTTTGGAGTATAGAATCCAATTCCGGACGCTTTTCCCAGTCCCAGGATTTCAGGATTGTTTTTTATTTTTTAATCCTGGGGATCCATTTTTGTAATAATAATAATATTGTGCTTTTGCTTTTATTAATAATTACCGGTGTGGAGTCGTATGGTAATGCAGTCACACGACAAAGGAGTTCATCAATAAAGAAATTAATAATGAAAAAACACATACAGGCATTTCAAGTAAAGAGAACAGTTCTGTCGCTCCAGCGCAGAACTAGTGAGTGATTTCACTGTCTAAGCAGGGTGACCCAGCTGTCTGCTCAACTCACTAATATTGTTATTTAAAAACATATCACATTTAAATACTTATCAGCTTCATGCACACCCAATCATCTCCTGTGTTTGTGCTTGCTCCCCTCCAGATAGAGCACATTGCTTCTGATTTAGTTATTGAGTGCTCTGAAATACGACTCAGCTGCTTATTATTGTGAGGAGCAAACAGTCAGAGCTTTAGCTTGGTGTGGGAGGGCAGCATTGTGGTGCAGCTTTTAAGGACTTTACAAATAGCAAGGAGAGGCAAAAACAATGCAGTTTAAGCACTCATCCATATTTATTTACAGAAACCCAAAATAAATGGTACTCTGTCTTTAAATCTGGTACAACTATAGACACGTTATCCCAGGCAGAGCAAGGTTATAAACAAGTGTTATTCCTATAATCAGGCACAGCTGTAGAGGCTGGGCTGGAAGGCAATCGTCTCTGACAGTTTCCTGCTTTTAGTTTGAAAAATAACAGGAGAATTGTAGGCATTGATTTGGTTGCAGTGCTCTGCTCCTTGCCGTGGGGTCGTCTCCCACATGTGAAGAGAATGCCACTGTTTCCAACTCCATAAAGTAGGCAACAAACTCACAGTCATTAGATCACTATTTAGACTAAAGTCTCCAGCAATGTCGCTGGACAATTTACCACTCCTCTCAGAAACGCTTAACCGTTAAGAGTGAACACCAATATAAACAATATTAAATGTATTAATGATTGGTTTTTAAACGTTTTATATTTGTCTGGATTATCTACCTCTATAGAGTCTGTTTTATGTAATTGAGTAACATGAACTTTATTGTAATTCTACATCACTTATCACAGATTTAGTACATTATGTGTGTTTATATAATTGATGTTGTTTACTTCCGTTAACAAGGGGGCAGTTGTAGTTTTCGTAGTTATTTACATTACGATTAGTATATCACTTGTGATCTGTTTGGTTCACAGCTGCAATGAGTCTTTGCAGCAACTTTTCAAAGCTGTGCTGGGCTGTGCAGAGTCTGCACAAATTTCTGTGGGTGGAGTTGAGTGATGTCATGCAGCAGTCCTCGAAGATCTCGCATCTCCGCAAGAACTGCGATTTCTGTGCGAAATGTGGAAATCTGAGCTAGAAGAATGGAAGCACTGTACTACTTCAGGGCGGGAAAAGCATGGTGTGTTGAGCTGCTTGTGATGGGAGAAGCGTGGTGTATTGTGCTGCTTGTGACGGGAGAAGCGTGGTCTATTGAACTGCTTGTGATGGGAGAAACATGGTGTATTATTGCTTGTGATGGGACAAGCGTGGTGTATTATTGCTTGTGACGGGAGAAGCGTGGTGTATTATTGCTTGTGATGGGAGAAGCGTGGTCTATTGAACTGCTTGTGATGAAAGAAGCATGGTGTATCATTGCTTGTGTTTGGTGAAGTGTGGTGTATTGAGCTGCTTGTGATGGGTGAAGTGTGGTGTATTGAACTGCTTGTGATGGGAGAAGCATGGTGTATTATTGCTTGTGACGGGAGAAGCATGGTGTATTATTGCTTGTGATGGGTGAAGTGTGGTGTATTGTGCTGCTTGTGATGGGAGAAGCATGGTGTATTATTGCTTGTGATGGGACAAGCGTGGTGTATTATTGCTTGTGACGGGAGAAGCGTGGTGTATTATTGCTTGTGATGGGAGAAGCATGGTGTATTATTGCTTGTGATGGGACAAGCGTGGTGTATTATTGCTTGTGATGGGAGAAGCGTGGTGTATTATTGCTTGTGATGGGAGAAGCGTGGTCTATTGAACTGCTTGTGATGGGAGAAGCATGGTGTATTATTGCTTGTGATGGGACAAGCGTGGTGTATTATTGCTTGTGACGGGAGAAGCGTGGTGTATTATTGCTTGTGATGGGAGAAGCGTGGTGTATTGAACTGCTTGTGATGGGAGAAGCATGGTGTATTATTGCTTGTGATGGGTGAAGTGTGGTGTATTGAGCTGCTTGTGATGGGAGAAGCATGGTGTATTATTGCTTGTGATGGGAGAAGCATGGTGTATTATTGCTTGTGATGGGAGAAGCGTGGTGTATTATTGCTTGTGATGGGAGAAGCGTGGTGTATTATTGCTTGTGATGGGAGAAGCGTGGTGTATTATTGCTTGTGATGGGAGAAGCATGGTGTATTATTGCTTGTGATGGGTGAAGCATGGTGTATTATTGCTTGTGATGGGAGAAGCATGGTGTATTATTGCTTGTGATGGGAGAAGCATGGTGTATTATTGCTTGTGATGGGTGAAGCATGGTGTATTATTGCTTGTGATGGGAGAAGCATGGTGTATTATTGCTTGTGACGGGAGAAGCATGGTGTATTATTGCTTGTGATGGGAGAAGCATGGTGTATTATTGCTTGTGATGGGAGAAGCATGGTGTATTATTGCTTGTGACGGGAGAAGCATGGTGTATTATTGCTTGTGATGGGTGAAGCGTGGTGTATTGTTGCTTGTGATGGGAGAAGCATGGTGTATTATTGCTTGTGATGGGAGAAGCATGGTGTATTATTGCTTGTGACGGGAGAAGCATGGTGTATTATTGCTTGTGATGGGTGAAGCATGGTGTATTATTGCTTGTGATGGGTGAAGTGTGGTGTATTGAGCTGCTTGTGATGGGAGAAGCATGGTGTATTATTGCTTGTGACGGGAGAAGCATGGTGTATTATTGCTTGTGATGGGTGAAGCGTGGTGTATTGTTGCTTGTGATGGGAGAAGCATGGTGTATTATTGCTTGTGATGGGTGAAGCATGGTGTATTATTGCTTGTGATGGGAGAAGCGTGGTGTATTATTGCTTGTGATGGGAGAAGCATGGTGTATTATTGCTTGTGATGGGAGAAGCATGGTGTATTATTGCTTGTGACGGGAGAAGCATGGTGTATTATTGCTTGTGATGGGTGAAGTGTGGTGTATTGATTGCTTGTGATGGGTGAAGTGTGGTGTATTAATGCTTGTGATGGGAGAAGCATGGTGTATTATTGCTTGTGATGGGTGAAGCGTGGTGTATTGTGCTGCTTGTGATGGGTGAAGTGTGGTGTATTGAGCTGCTTGTGATGGGAGAAGCATGGTGTATTATTGCTTGTGACGGGAGAAGCATGGTGTATTATTGCTTGTGATGAGAGAAGCGTGGTGTATTGTGCTGCTTGTGATGGGAGAAGCATGGTGTATTATTGCTTGTGACGGGAGAAGCGTGGTGTATTATTGCTTGTGATGGGTGAAGCATGGTGTATTATTGCTTGTGATGGGAGAAGCGTGGTGTATTATTGCTTGTGATGAGAGAAGCGTGGTGTATTGTGCTGCTTGTGATGGGAGAAGCATGGTGTATTATTGCTTGTGACGGGAGAAGCGTGGTGTATTATTGCTTGTGATGGGTGAAGCATGGTGTATTATTGCTTGTGATGGGAGAAGCGTGGTGTATTATTGCTTGTGATGAGAGAAGCGTGGTGTATTGAGCTGCTTGTGATGATTGTTGTGATGATACAATGTGGCGACTTCTTTCTTTGAAAATCGCTAGATTTGTGGCTAGTCGCTTTGACAATGTTTTTGTTGCTAGAGAAATCCAAAAGTTGCTAGATCTAGCGACAAAATTGCTAAGTTGGCAACATTGGTATACTCCTTATATACACTTGTGGCTGGGCTTAATTAGTTGTTAATTAATCAATTAACTCCTAACCACAGTCTGCACTGTAGTTGGCAGGGATTAACCCTATCCCTGCCAACCTGGAAGAACAGCAATGCAACAGGGCTTGCATCCTGTCACACCTTTTCCAATGTTTGGTACTGCTGCCCATTGTACTATATATGCTTTTGGCAGTTCTAATATACATATACATATAGGGCTTATCTACATATGTATTGTTGTATATCACACTATGTCTATACATTGTTTTATATCACACTATGTTTATGTATTGTTTTACAGTATATCACACTATATGTGTGTTGTTTTATATCACACTATGTGCACATTGTTTTATATAACACTATGTATGTGTATTGTTTTATATCACGCTGTGTCTACGCTTAGTTGAAGTCATTGCTGCTCAAGGGAGTGCCACCAGTTACTGAATCTAAAGGTTCACATACTTTTTCACACATGGATATTGAATGTTGAATCAATTGTGCATAAATAAATGTTGAAAAAGTATCATGTTTTTGTGTCATTTGTTTAATCAGGTTATCTTTATCTATTATTAGGAATTAGATTAAGATCTAAAAACATTTAAGGTTTGAAATATATGAAATATGTGAAAATCCTAAGGGGTTCACAAACTTTTTATCAGCACTATATATATATACACACACACACACACACACACACACAGTACTGTGCAAAAGTTTTAGGCAGGTGTGAAAAAATGTTGTAAAGTAAGAATGCTTTCAAAAATAGATATGTTAATAGATTAGTTTTATCAATTAACAAAATGCAAAGTGAGTGAACAGAAGAAAAATCTACATCAAATCAATATTTGATGTGACCTCCCTTTGCCTTCAAAACAGCATCAATTCTTCTAGGTACACTTGCACACAGTTTTTGAAGGAACTCAGCAGGTAGGTTGGCCCAAACATCTTGGAGAACTAACCACAGTTCTTCTGTGGATTTAGGCAGCCTCGGTTGCTTCTCTGTCTTCATGTAATCCCAGACAGACTTGATGATGTTGAGATCAGGGCTCTGTGGGGGCCATACCATCACTTCCAGGACTCCTTGTTCTTCTTTACGCTGAAGATCGTTCTTAATGACTTTCACTGTATGTTCGGGGTCGTTGTCATGCTGCAGAATAAATTTGGGGCCAATCAGATGCCTCCCTGATGGTATTGCATGATGGATAAGTATCTGCCTGTACTTCTCAGCATTGAGGAGACCATTCATTCTGACCAAATCCCCAACTCCATTTGCAGAAATGCAGCCCCAAACTTGCAAGGAACCTCCACCATGCTTCACTGTTACCTGCAGACATTCATTCGTGTACTGCTCTCCAGCCCTTCGGTGAACAAACTGCCTTCTGCTACAGCCAAATATTTCAAATTTTGACTCATCAGTCCAGAGCACCTGCTGCCATTTTTCTGCACCCCAGTTCCTGTGTTTGCATGCATAGTTGAGTCGCTTGGCCTTGTTTCCACGTCGGAGGCTTTTTGGCTGCAAGTCTTCCATGAAGGCCACTTCTGACCAAACTTCTCCGGACAGTAGATGGGTGTACCAGGGTCCCACTGTTTTCTGCCAATTCAGAACTGATGGCATCTTCCTCTTGCGAAGGGAAGTAAGCATGATGTGTCTTTCATCTGCTGCAGTAAGTTTCCTTGGCCAACCACTGCGTCTACAGTCCTCAACGTTGCCCGTTTCTTTGTGCTTCTTCAAAAGAGCTTGGACAGCACATCTGGAAACCCCTTTCTGCCTTGAAATTTCTGCCTGTGAGAGACCTTGCTGATGCAGTATAACTACCTTGTGTCTTGTTGCTGTGCTCAGTCTTGCCATGGTGTATGACTTTTGACGGTAAACTGTCTTCAGCAACCTCACCTTGTTAACTGAGTTTGACTGTTTCACCCAGTTTTATTCCTCCTACACAGCTGTTTCTGTTTCAGTTAATGATTGTGTTTCAACTTACGTATTGAATTGATGATCATTAGCACCTGTTTGGTATAATTGTTTAATCATACACCTGACTATGTGCCTACAAAATCCTTGACTTTGTGCAAGTGTATTTAGAAGAATTGATGCTGTTTTGAAGGCAAAGGGATTTTAGATTTTTCTTCTGTTCACTCACTTTGAATTTAGTTAATTGATAAATATACTCTAATAACATGTCTATTTTTGAAAGCATTCTTACTTTACAGCATTTTTTTCACACATGTCTTAAACTTTTGTACAGTACTTTACCAGGTGTTCTGTTAAAATTAAACCTTAAATAAGTAAATATAATTAAGCTCTACTTTATGAGGAAGGAAATTGCCAGCATTAAGGGCTGTGTCCAATCTGATTGCAAGTTTCCTGGTCACTGACATAATAACTTTTAAGACAGCAAGCTTGACTGTCCTCATGTTAGAAGAGGTGACAACAATGGAGCAATGAACGTTAAGCCTATAGCTTACCCTCAGCAATTCTTTGCTTCAGCCTTCGCAAAACAACCATTTACTTTAGACTGCCTACAGTATTTTTCTAAGCTGTGTTTCTTTTTTCAGAAAATTACAGAATTGTCCTTTGAAGAACTGTCTGTTTTATTCAGCTTGTTTATTCCGCTTTTGTTACTGAAATGTCTGCTTCACTTTGCTGAAGTCACAAACAAAATTACAAATATAGACCTGCTTTTACAGTGGAAATTGCAGCAACATTTACTATTACTGATACAGGGCAAATAGCTTATTTTGGGCCGAAGTAATCACTAACCATTTTGTGGCTGGTTGGAGACAGGTTAGGCACCAATATAATATCCTTGGACTATCCCAAGACAACCCTTTGGCTATATCATTAGCATGTTTTAGCTTTTCAGTTGAAGGCGTATACAGCCAACACTGTCATATGAGTGCAAGTTCTCTTTCTATATACGTGTTTCTAGCTCTTCTGTGTGCAGTATCAGTTTGCGTTGCCTCTGCCTGTCCCCTGCGGAGGGCTGCGTCTGTTGATCGTTCATTTTCGGTCAGTGTTAGCCACCTCCACCTTTCACAATAATTCACTGACCAAAAGTTGTGCCTGGACTGCTGAGGCTTTTGATATCTCGTGGTCATGGGTAAGTCTTGGACATTATCATGCACAATAGATTATCGCTCACAGTACATGTAGTGTGCACGCTACAGTAAGTAAATATGCCAAATAGTGTGCATGTAAACTAATGCGTTCTCTGTTAGTAAATGGGACAGTAAATTTTGATTTATGGTGCACGTTAGATTCGCTATTAATGTGCACTTTACAGCTACATTTAGTGCCCTTTCGTAAATGAGGCTTATACTCCAGTAGCATGTAGAAGCCCGGGGGTAATTGAGTTTCTACTCATGGCTGTACCTCATCTCAGAGAATAAGCTGAGTTAAATACAATCTGCATACTCTTGGCACAGAAAGCCAACTTGCTGCAGTGTACCAGAATAAGATTTTAATCTAGGCTAAATTTACCAGGACATAACCACGCAAACAAGGCGGCAACGACAGGTTAGCCTACCGCTTCAATTGGAACTGCTATGCCACTGCTGGCATCAGTAATTGCTAGCTCACCTGCTTTATTTAAACTGTTGATTGATGGATCCAAAGTTAGCGCTTTTATACTAGCAGCTTCTATGTTCCCATGACTAGGGCTTTTGTGGAAGCTGAGGCAATAACTTAAAAAAATCATAAGTAAGAAAACGTAATTGTTTCTCCTGTGTCATGGAGCGTTACGAGAGTGACTGGGTTTTGACTTTGTCTCTTACTTTCTCCTGGGAGATCAATGTGTACCTTTTACAAAGAAGGGCCTTTTATTGTAGTTAATACAGTTATACATAAAGAAACATTGAAAAATGCCTCATGACGTTTGCAATAAATGACCATTTGCATTTTTTTTATTCCTGTTTCAGAAATTGAAAAAGTACAGAAAGATGAAGAGAAAGAAGATGAGAAGTTCATTGACGTAGTTATCAACAAGAACATGAAGCTAGGACAGAAAATATTGATACCAGTGAAGCAGTTCCCCAAAGTAAGTGCATCTTTTCTGGCTGTTGTTGTTGTTGTTGTTGATATTAACTAGGGATGCATATTGGATCGCAAAAACTGGTCTGATATCCGGTTGAGCCCTGTACCGCGGCATGTACCGTACTGCCATTGGAGAGTCAAAAAAGTCGAATTGGACTTCAACATCAGTGGTCCGTACCAGTTTTTCTCTACTAAAGTAAATCCCAGATCAGGTTTCCAAGGCTCACGACTCTGTTTATCAGTCTAAAAAGACGCTTCAGGTGTCTGTGACACTGCCGCTGTTGTAACCAATTCAATACCCCCTCAGAAACCTGTACCCCTGGCGCATTGCGCTTGCCTAAAATGAGATCATCCCACAGGCACGTCTACTTTTTCTTTTGCTCTTGTCTGAGGTAAAACACGAGTCATGTGCATTTGCAGCAGTTGTCGGCTGCATTTTGCAATCATTTAGTAATTTGTTCGGCAGGACGGCATGATTTCCTTGTGATGTGTATAATCAGTTATAGTTTGTTTTCATTAAAAACGTCTTTGACATGCGCAGCTAAAACAATCTTAAAATAATGAATGCTTAATGTATTAACTACGCGACCTGCCTGTTTATAAACGATTGTGCAGATTTCAAAGTAGCCTATTTTTTATATATTTTTGGGGGATTTCAAAGATGAAAGTAAATGATCACAAAAGTTTTTACGAATGCTGTTGCTCTGTTGATCTGTAAACAGTAACGTTAAATGTATTACATATAATGTTACTGTTTACAGAAATTTATTTATATATTTATTTTATGTACAGTACACATGATTGGAATTGACGGTGAGAAACACAGGGGATACCAAATGAGACAGCTTACAATATCTTAGTCTATGGCTGTATTATTTGGTATCCCCTGTGCATTTCAGGCAGTGGGGCTCCTAGAAATGACAAACTTGCACAGCATGTCTACCAGTTCCCCACTACAACACACAAAGGGTTTGATTGATATTGGGTGTATTTACAGTGAGAAACATAGGGGATACCAAATTAGACAGCCGACAATATCTTAGTCTATGGCTTTCTGTTTACTGATGTTTTAATGTTATTCTATCCTGTTCATTTTCTTGATAGAGAACAACTTATTAAAATATTGTATCATTTTAAAAGATAATTGCTTCAGGGTAAACACTTCCCTGTGTCGCATGGGAAAGATAATTTAAAAGATTATTTGGCATGTTCACAGGCTCTGGTACTTGCATGACAATATATAAATACACATGTTGTTTGTTGTGTTGTATGCTGTCATAACTTCTCAATAAAGCCTCTCTGGGATTTGGCTTTGTATGTATTGTGTTTTTTCTTTTTCTTTTTTTAAATGTTTTACTGTAGATCTTTTTAAATAGTTAATGCTTTGAGTCTTGGGAGTATGCAGTGTTTCCCTCTTTGCACTAGTTCCAATCTTTTTAAAACCGAGCGAAAAAAAAGCTTGCAGGCCCAGTGTTTGTGCGATGGACCGGCCAAATACCGGTCCACTCTCTGTACTGGACTTCCTTAAGGTGTACCAGACCTGTACCGGACTTCCATAGATTTGGACTGGACCACTCAGGGAGCCTGGTCTGATCTGATCCCTAATATTAACTCCACCTTTCTGCTGGCTATCTCTCAAATAACACTTTTATCAGGAAAAACAACTGCGCTCTGACAATGGAGCTTGGAAGAAAATTCTGAAACATTTTTTTGCTTGCACTTAAAAAAAAGGACAATGCTGTGTGATTACTGTAAAGAGAGAAAACATTCACCACAAGCAGCAAACTTTCCAGGCAGAGGCACCAAGACATGTAAAATGAAATTAATATACTACCATCTGTGACCTAAACCATGGTTTTGTTCATTAACTTTAGTTGTGTGTGCTATACGATGTGAATGGTGAGAACAGCCGGTGTTATAGAAAGCATTCTTGCTGCAGATTCCACATTATTTAGCAATTAACATGTTTTGCTTGAACAGAATATTGACGTTTGAGTTTGTGTATGGGGGTTTAGGACAGATAGCTGTCATGACTTTCTCCGATCTAAAATGTCGATTGTTTCATTCATAGAGAATACGGATTGGTTTATTATGTTAGTGTAAGGATTGTCACGCCTCGCTCCATTTGCTTGGAATATCATTTTAACCCATTAAGAACCAAGTACATTTTTCTTTATAAAAATCAGCAAAAATCAGCACCAGCTGTATTTATGTAATTTGATTCATTACATTTAGATTTAACTTTTGCAGTTAACAAAACTGGAGAAAGTTATCATAACAATATAGTTAAAGAGAAATTTAAAATAACAGGTAGATACCAATTAATATGACCACGCAGCCTGTCCTCAAATGAGGACAATGGCACTTAATGGGGTAATTTGTAATTTTAAAACAAAAGTAAATATTAGGATGATTCCATTCATGTGATAATGGGGTATATTACAATGATCTCAGCAGTAAATCCCATGACCCTTTCACTCTGTCTACACCGGGGAGTGCTCATATTAGAGCCAGTTTTGGGGTACTGGCCGAGGTTATTAAGACTCTCCACTGTCTGGATGAGTTATGAATTATCTTGAAATCACACGTGTCTAGAATACTGATAGAGTTCAATTTTTAGTGCCAAACTCCACCCCCCTGTTAGTGAAACCTGTACAGTGGGTTCATTTTATCACTAAACCCTAATTTCGTACTCTATCTTTGGATTTTGTGTGCCCTTGTTCGTGAAGTTTTGTTCAGGAATGTTCTTTGTTAGCTATGTGTAAACCCTAAGTGTGTGTTTTATGTCCCCTCCTTTCGTGTCTCTGTTCGATTTTCAAGTCAGCAGCACAAGCGATCGCCCTTATAAAATGACCATAAATAACAAACCTGACCCTATCAGGGCCATGTGTGCTACTCTGCCATCGTTGTGTCTCTGTTTACTGTGCAATGCTTAGTAAATGTGTACTTACACATCATTACAATGTTATTATGCATAGTTACAATGTACTTAATTTATAAGTACATACGTCTTTTTGCCGATATATGTAAGTACACAGTTGTATCACAAAAGGGTTAGGGATAGGGATAGGGTTAGGGTTATATCATGCACAAAGATGTACACGTTAAGTACATTGTAACTATGCATAATAACATTGTAATGATATGTAAGTACACATGTATTTACTAAATAACTACAATGTAAATATACAGTAATTCAAGTGTAAAATGTTAGTTACCTCCATGAATATACTGTATAAGTTGTCCTCAGGAGACAGACTGAGCTGCATCACTGCAAACGTGTTCTTCCTATTAACCGAATGATACAATTTAAAATACAGCTACAGCACATTTACTACACTGTGTAGAGACACGGTACTTACACATTGCTTTTTATTTTTTATTTTTTTCCCATTATTTAATGGATATATTTACAAACAAAATGATATGACTTTGAAAATACTTTCTTAGGAATCTTTACATGTTGTACGTAGTAAACATTGAAAGACGCCTCACAACCCATGCCTCAAACACCAGTGCAGTTTTTGAGGCTGGCACAGCTGTGAGTTTACCCACATATGCTGCCTGCTGGTGTTGCTGATTGGTTCAGCATGAGCTCCAGTGTTTGTCTGTGGGATATCTCAATGTTTCTTTGTCCTTCTCACAAACCAATTGAACCTTCAGTGTGGAATAGAAATCCGCTGCCCAGTGCTCTCTTACTTCAGGAGGATGCAGCATTCTCAGCACACAATGCTGCTCAGGAGCAAAGCTTAGTTGTTTAGTGCACTGGGCCATGGTGGGGGCCAATACAGGATGCTTAACAATGCATCAATAGCGTTCTCACTGAAATCAATGTTTTTAGTTGCTACCGTTGCTAACTTCACTGTCAGCTCAGCATTTTGCACGGTCTATTTGCATGTGCAAACTCATGAACATGATAAGGGGATTGTGTCAAAACATTGACTTTTTTGTTCACAGTTTTAGTCAAATAAGTTCAGAATAAAAGGAGAGAGGCTGGAAATAATACAAAGGTGTTTACAAAAAGAGAAATCCCAACTATTTTAAAATGCTAACCATTTTATTTTAAAAAGTGCTTGCTTATTTGTTGAAGTTCATCTTCCTTTTCTAATAACCAAGGAACCACACTACCAATATTGTATTGGAAAATAAAATGTATTCCAGTTCCTTAAGTGTCAAGAATAAATTAATCAAACACGGTTTCATTGTTCATGTGTTTGTATTGCAAGTCAACATCAAGCTAGCCCAGATAGAAATAGAAGCAATATGTTTCATTCACAGCCGATGATTTGATGAACAGTGTAGACTTAGATATAATCATAACAGAGTGTATGCAATAGATTTAAACAGCAATCATTTTGTAATAAAGCCTGACATTTAACCCATTGAAACAAGGCCCTCAGTGTCTTTCATATTCTAAGAGGTCACATGCACGGCTAGAGGTGTCTTCTTTCATAAACCTAGTATTTTTATGAACTGAAGAGCAACAGTATTTATCTCTTGTGCTGTAGAAATCAATTGAATTTATCTAAAAGCTTGAATTCTTTTTTCTTATTAACCTCCTGCTTGCCTGCTGCTTGTTTGTGGAAAACAATTCAATACACTACCACCACAATGTAAAGATGAAAGAGCTATAGAATATATGCATAAGCAAGCATTACTTTATCTATGAATTGAAAGGCAAAAATAATATACTGATACGAGGTATTCATTTAACTATGAGACTGCAGGTATTTTTCTAAGATTTGTGGATATCGTACTGGTAATTTTGAATCAGCATGTGCAGGCTTTCCACCAGCCTTTTTATTTTAAGCAACCATGTCTTGTTTTGCCATTTAATTATTATGTATTTTGTTTCTTATTGGTCTTGAGAAGTCATGTGATATGGTGCCCTTCTAACCCTGAATGCAATGCAGCACTATGTATGAGTCGATAGAGTTGAAATGTCCCAGTATTGCTTAATAACTCTGCTTTTATCGCCTAAGAATAACTCTCCTAATCTTTTATTGCAGAGTTTTCAGACTTCCTCTCCCTCGTCTGCACTTCTACTGACAAAATCCTACTCCTAGGTGACATCAACATTCATGTTGACTTGCCTTCCTCCCCCCTAGTGACCGACTTCAACATGCTTCTGGACTGTCTTGGGTTCTCTCAATCTGACAACGTCCCCATTCACACTTGAGGACACACTCCCTGCTCCTTCCTCTGCTACTGATACTGTTATATCCTTCTGTCCCAATAATCTTCTGAATCCTCTGAAACTCTCAGAATGTGTCTCTGCAACCCGCCTAACTGTTACTCTCCTGACCTCTGTTGACGATGCGATGACCCTCTGCAACGCCACCCTTACTCATATCATTGACGCTCTTGCGGTGACCCTCTGCAACGCCACCCTTACTCATATCATTGACGCTCTTGCGATGACCCTCTGCAACGCCACCCTTACTCATATCATTGACGCTCTTGCGGTGACCCTCTGCAATGCCACCCTTACTCATATCATTGACACTGTTGCGGTGACCCTCTGCAATGCCACCCTTACTCATATCATTGACACTGTTGCGGTGACCCTATGCAATGCCACCCTTACTCATATCATTGACACTGTTGCGGTGACCCTCTGCAATGCCACCCTTACTCATATCATTGACGCTCTTGCGGTGACCCTCTGCAATGCCACCCTTATATCATTGACGCTCTTGCGGTGACCCTCTGCAATGCCACCCTTACTCATATCATTGACGCTCTTGCGGTGACCCTCTGCAATGCCACCCTTACTCATATCATTGACGCTCTTGCGATGACCCTCTGCAATGCCACCCTTACTCATATCATTGACGCTCTTGCGGTGACCCTCTGCAATGCCACCCTTACTCATATCATTGACACTCTTGCGGTGACCCTCTGCAATGCCACCCTTACTCATATCATTGACGCTCTTGCGGTGACCCTCTGCAATGCCACCCTTACTCATATCATTGACGCTCTTGCGGTGACCCTCTGCAATGCCACCCTTACTCATATCATTGACGCTCTTGCGATGACCCTCTGCAACGCCACCCTTACTCATATCATTGACACTCTTGCGGTGACCCTCTGCAATGCCACCCTTACTCATATCATTGACGCTCTTGCGGTGACCCTCTGCACTCTTGCAACTGAGGAGCTACGTGGGAATGAGTATAGTACCTGGGGTAACGTACTGGTGGAGAGTTACGGTGTGGGAATGGAGTCTAGTAACTGACGAGAACGCCACTGGGAGACGATTCGGTTGGGAATGAGTATAGTAACTGAGAGAAAACGCACTGGGCGCGTTACGGTGGGACAATGAAGTTATATGTTAGTAACTGTTTTGGGACTAATCGCTTACTGAGGATACGTTTTACGTCGCTCCTGGGTAATGAGATAGTAACTGGGTTGACCTAAGCGCCACTGGGAGACGTTACGGTTGCCGTGAATGTGAGTATAGTAACTTTGGGTGACTTGACCACACGCACTGTGGATACGTTTTTTTTCCTCTTCCCCCCACCATCCGGGGTCTGGCCGAATGAGTATAGTAACTGTTTTGGACAACGACACTGCCCCCGTTGAGCACGTTTCTACGGTCTTGCTGTTTTTATGCCACCCTTACTCATATCATTGACGCTCTTGCGATGACCCTCTGCAATGCCACCCTTACTCATATCATTGACACTCTTGCGGTGACCCTCTGCAATGCCACCCTTACTCATATCATTGACGCTCTTGCGATGACCCTCTGCAATGCCACCCTTACTCATATCATTGACACTGTTGCGGTGACCCTCTGCAATGCCACCCTTACTCATATCATTGACGCTCTTGCGGTGACCCTCTGCAATGCCACCCTTACTCATATCATTGACGCTCTTGCGGTGACCCTCTGCAATGCCACCCTTACTCATATCATTGACGCTCTTGCGGTGACCCTCTGCAATGCCACCCTTACTCATATCATTGACGCTCTTGCGGTGACCCTCTGCAATGCCACCCTTACTCATATCATTGACGCTCTTGCGGTGACCCTCTGCAATGCCACCCTTACTCATATCATTGACACTCTTGCAATGGCCCTCTGCAATGCCACCCTTACTCATATCATTGACGCTCTTGCGGTGACCCTCTGCAATGCCACCCTTACTCATATCATTGACGCTCTTGCGATGACCCTCTGCAATGCCACCCTTACTCATATCATTGACGCTCTTGCGGTGACCCTCTGCAATGCCACCCTTACTCATATCATTGACGCTCTTGCGGTGACCCTCTGCAATGCCACCCTTACTCATATCATTGACGCTCTTGCGGTGACCCTCTGCAATGCCACCCTTACTCATATCATTGACGCTCTTGCGATGACCCTCTGCAATGCCACCCTTACTCATATCATTGACGCTCTTGCGGTGACCCTCTGCAATGCCACCCTTACTCATATCATTGACGCTCTTGCGGTGACCCTCTGCAATGCCACCCTTACTCATATCATTGACACTCTTGCGGTGACACTCTGCTATGCCACCCTTACTCATATCATTGACACTCTTGCGGTGACCCTCTCCAATGCCACCCAATGGTTCACAGAGAGATCTGGACAGACCATCTCATTAGTTACAGGCGTGCACTCGCCCCTTCCAAGGTGAAGCACTTTTCAGAAATCATAACTGTAGGACACAGTGACCCTGATGGTCTCTTTAACCCTTTGCGGTCCTATGTTGGACCAGGTTCGACATTACAAATTTCCCTTTCCAGTCTGATTTTTTCCGCCACTCTATATCCAAATGCTGCCCTGTTCACAGGGTTTGTTAAGCCTGTCAATCCAACCACACAACAACTGTCATTCAAATTGTTGGGGTTTTACTCCCCTTTTTGAGCTGGCTGTAAAATCGACTTTAAACAAGACCTTTGTTCAAACCTTAGCTATATCTATGCAATTGTGCAGACATCGTTCTAAATATTCTTCTTTTTTTTTTTGGATTATACATTAGGATTGGAAGTTTCATTCCCCTGCTGCAGCTGACTGTCCAAACATATGTCAAGAAATGAGTAATTTGGAGCTGGCTGGATTATAAAAGTAAAACCAGACAGGACCGGTTTCTAGAACAAACTGAATCCCAGATGTAATGAGCAGTTTTATTCCACTGGCCCTGTTAACACACCAACAGTAGTCAACTGTCCAGCAGAGCTTTCTGAAGACAGCAGATGGTATTCATGGTCACTGCAATGGCTTCAGGCAATAGAACACTCTGTGTGTTCGGACACTCTGCAATCCAGTATTGCTAATTCAGAGTCCTGCAGGATTGTATCATTATCTCAAAATAAGAAGCGTAGGCAAACTTTACAATCCAGCTGAAACCCTTCATTGTCCCCCTGCAGCCACCCTCAAGGAAAGTGGTATTAATCTGCCTTCTTTTATGTTTAATTGTTGATTGTTTGATGTTACAGATGAATGGCCTAAACTATCCCACATTACCTAAAACAAATCCTTTTGGTGGCCAAAAAAAGCTTCCAGCAGCAGTAAAATCTTATTATTGTATTCTGACTGAACACTTTTCATTTATCATATTATTATTATTATTATTATTATTATTATTATTATTATTATTATTATTATTATTAATGAATTAATTTGGTAGACACCTTTATCCAGGGTGTTACTGGGCACTACTGTACAGGATTACAATGCATGTTTAATATTTAAATGTATACATGGGTTCCCATCTGAGCCTGTGAAATGTTGCAAAGCAAGAAGTGTGAGATCAAGTAATGTCACCAGGAAGCTTTTAGACATCTCAAAGCATTGCAATTACATTTACAGCCACACTTTGACAGGTTTGATAAGTGGAACAACAAACTGTTCAACACAATCAAAGCAAGACCACTTCAATTAGTTAGATCTGGCAGGGAGAGATAGTGCTGCACTGAATCAGAGGAGAGAGAGCAGGACGAGCCCCAGATCACCAAGTGCTGCACTGAATCAGAGGAGAGAGAGCAGGACGAGCCCCAGATCACCAAGTGCTGCACTGAATCAGAGGAGAGAGAGCAGGACGAGCCCCAGATCACCAAGTGCTGCACTGAATCAGAGGAGAGAGAGCAGGACGAGCCCCAGATTACCAAGTGCTGCACTGAATCAGAGGAGAGAGAGCAGGACGCCCCAGATCACCAAGTGCTGCACTGAATCAGAGGACAGAGAGCACGACGAGCCCCAGATCACCAAGTGCTGCACTGAATCAGAGGAGAGAGAGCAGGACGAGCCCCAGATCACCAAGTGCTGCACTGAATCAGAGGAGAGAGAGCAGGACGAGCCCCAGATCACCAAGTGCTGCACTGAATCAGAGGAGAGAGAGCAGGACGAGCCCCAGATCACCAAGTGCTGCACTGAATCAGAGGAGGGAGGGCAGGACGAGCCCCAGATCACCAAGTACTGCACTGAATCAGAGGAGGGAGGGCAGGACGAGCCCCAGATCACCAAGTGCTGCACTGAATCAAAGGAGAGAGAGCAGTACGAGCCCCAGATCACCAAGTGCTGCACTAAATCAGAGGAGAGAGAGCAGGACGAGGCCCAGATCACTAAGTGCTGCACTGAATCAGAGGAGAGAGAGCACAACGAGCCCCAGATCACCAAGTGCTGCACTGAATCAGAGGAGAGAGAGCACAACAAGCCCCAGATCACCAAGTGCTGCACTGAATCAGAGGTGCTTGTGTACATTGCCCTTTTGAGGGGAAGCCAAGTGACAATGCCATTTTATTTAACTTTTTTTTTTATTGTTGTTGTTCAAGAGTCCCTCAAGATTAGTATGCACTTATTATGTTTTACTAACAAACATTATTAAGTACTGTAATGTGTTTTAAGGCTACTTACTCATAATAAGCTACTGTTTCTTGTAATGCGCTCTTGGTTACATGCATCTCCTACATTGTTTTATTCTGTACAAACAGGGGCAGGATTTGAGGAAAAGAAGGTTGCTATGGGTTACAGAAGAGAAAGATTGTGTGTAGGGTATTGCATGTTAGTTCTGCTTTTGGGGTGGATGCGGGGAAAACAACAACTTGAAATCGATGTTTATTTGATTCGGAATGGGCTACCAATTGGTTTCGACAGTATAAAAAACACATGGCAGTGGGATTCATTTTAGTCTCTGGAATACTGAAGGGACTACGTGTCCCACAAGAGGAATATCGCCTTAGACTGGACGCAACTTCTCTTAATGTGTAATATACCCTTTCCCAGCCCCTAGTAGCCTGTTGGGAGAGCTATAGTAGAATCTGTGCACTTACAGACAATGCCTTTTACACCTTTTGCCACTTCAGTCACGCTTGTTCAGGTTGTGTGTGATGTCTTTAACTTGGAATTATTCATGTGGAATATTTTATTAGGCAATATCAGTTCATACTATGTTTCTTGGCAGCAGTTAAAACTCTTGGTGGAGAAGGGGTTGAATTTCCAGATCAGCTTTATGGTTGGGTAGAATCACAATTTCCACATAGTGGCTCTTATTGTATCAGTTATGTTAACCTTGTCAATAGCTGATACAATTTACCTAACTAAATGTGGATTCTTAGTCAGACGCTTGTGAAAAGCTTAACAGTACAATACAATGTATTGCTGTTTCAAACAAATATTGCTCACAAAAAAATGTTGTCACTGTTACACAAAAAATGGTGGCAGTCTAAGCGACCCATTGAAAACACTATACCTGATTAAGGTACAGTGCTGTTAACCAATGGTGATGTTGACTGATTGGAGGCCCTAAGTGGCATTATTTTTAGCACCCCCCCTTCCCCCATTTTTGTTTTTATGTTTTATTACCAACTCCTTTATGTTGTAATTGATTGCTATTAACCCTTTGTGCTCATATGTCGGACCAGGTCCAAGATTACAGTTTTCTCTTTCCAGTCCGATGTCAGACCCTGTCCGACATCATTAAAAAGACATAAAGCACAGGTTTCTAGTCGTTTTTTTCTCTGGAAAAAGTAGAGAAAACCTTTCAATGGCCAAGTGAGACGGATAGGAGCCGAAAATGAAGCCGGAAAAAAGGGGCTTATCTGATAGCCCCCTGCACCACAGTGATAACACAGACATAAACAAAGGAACTGCTTCTGTATCCAGCACTCAAAGAATATCACAGACATCTGCAGAGCTTTTTGAGATGTTATAGTAATAAAATAATGACTTGGATCGCATTATTGAGGAGTTTGGTGATAAAACGAGTGATCAGGAGAGGATTTATCAGTGTGCACGTCTATAAAGAGGTATGTGAAAAACACAGCGAACAAGGGGTGGGGCTTAGCTGGAGATGGAGTAGAGTGTCCTTTTGCCATACAGTGCCTTTTAAACCTGTTTTACTCTGAAAAAAAAAATTAAATAGCGCATGTAAAATAAACAGCGTGTGTGAAAATAAATTGGACCCGACGCGCCTGACAAGCGCTGAATAAATGGACCTGTAAGGGTTCATCTAACTCCGAATCTTAATTAAAACGTTGATAAATCTGTCATTTTGGAAATGAATTTAACAATAAACTTTATATTAAGGTGCTGCTTATTAATGTTGTTAAATGTTTTATAAATGTATAATATTTACTTAATAACTATGTTGTAGATTGTTAATAAAGCATTATAGATGGCTTATAACCATGCAATAGTGCATTCAGAGCAGGACAGTGCAACGCTTGCAACTGATTTGTTGTACTACTAATCAGACATATGAAAACGTGACTGAATAAATGATTTATTACTTGCTTTCAACAGCAGAGAATTTCTATTTAAAGTCTAACTTGCTTTTTGTATTCGGCTTGCTACATTATTAGCCTGAATAGATCGGCTATCAAATTATGTATATATAGAAATAACATTTTCATATGTATTTAATTTAAAAGTTAAAAAAATCATACCAATAATAATGACAAAATGAAACAACAATACCGTTTTCTTTTTGTATGGATTCCATCTCCATTTTTATTTTATTATTTTCTGCCCGCGGGTCAAGGTTTTTTCGACGCCATTGCCTTGGCTTCACAACTGTGCTATACAATCCTGCATACGTGCATGTACAGGACTGCCCTGTGAAGACCCAACTGTCACAGCAAATGTTGCTGTTTATAAATGTAATCACCCATAGTTTTAAGAAAAGATTCTAAATACTTAAAAAAAGTAGCAGTTCAATTTGTGTGCCAGTCTATTTCATCATGTGAACTCATAAACACCATTTTCTTCACAAATAAACTTGCCCTTAGCCTGCTTGAAATGAGGTTTCTGCCACTGCCAGCTAGACGTCCATCTCATTCTGTTACCATCTGTAGTTCAGGATTGCATTCATTGAAAAAAATACATAGCCTATTTTTAAATCACTAATACTGTATATATATATATATATATATATATATATATATATATATATATATATATATATATATATATATATAAAATCCCCCTTTGCTTAGTCTGCTTCTGCGCTGCCACTGCTGTTAATGTTAAAATTGGTTCTGATGAACATATTCCCATTTATTTTCATTTCAATTCCGTTATATATTTAGATTTGTCAGACATAAGTTGATTCACATTTGCTAAGCTGACTTTCCTGGGTGATTCCTACACACCATAACACCGTTAATGCAATGGCATAGCCGTGATTTATTGCCCACGATTACTTGTCATGACAGTGAGATTTGGTGTAAATGAGCTACTGCACAGTAAGGCATGCATTGTTGATTGATTTGACTTGCATGTGTGGAAGCTCTGAAATTCTATTCTGAAAGCTGAAAGCTGTTCTGTTTTTAAGCAGCGCGTTTCTAGCCAGCCTAATGCGTTTTTAATCAGTGTTTTTGAACTGCCTTGCTCGTTACTGGTGAAAATAGTTAATGTGCCATTTCTTTTTCACTTGGAACAGTTAAGCACAATGACCGTTATGTATTTTTGTTTTCCATATAAAACTTACAGCAGTATGTATAGCTACCCGAATTTAACTTATACACAACAGGCCCAATCACCGGTACCTATCAATCAATCTGCTTCACTGTGACACCACCATACACCCTCCTCTATACACATGAGGTAAAACAAATGATCAAATAGCATCAAAATACACAAGCAGTGGCCAGTGGCTGATTTTTGGAAGCACAGGTGGCAACCCTATTTTCTGGTTAAGGCAGTTCTGAAAGAGGTCAAAAGGGTAACCATACATCAGTGATTTTAAAAGTTGCACGTTATTTTTTGCCTACAATTGAATCATTTAAGTTCTTTGGTGGCTCTGGATAACCGTCTGTCACCAGCTAACCATGGTTACTGGTAGTGGGAGGTGGCAAAACAAGCTGTACTTTGATTGGCTAGAATCGTTCAGCTTGTACTTCAAAGCAGCCGTACAGAGATACGAAGAAGCAACTCTGCTATACTTATTATTCTTGATTAGGTTTCAGGCCAGTGAGATCAACCATGCAGCTTATTTGGTGAATTGGCGTAAAAATGGCTTTGTGTACATCTGAATGATTTGGTTATTCTGTATAACATTCACACCTCGAGAAAGTAAAGATCACTAATGTTAATAATAATAATAATAATAATAATAATAATAATAATAATAATAATAATAATAATAATAATAATAATAATATCTGAAATATACTGTACATTCACACTGCGATAACAGCACATTTAATTGGTCAAGTTATTCATATATTCAACCATCAGTCTGCTGTTCTGCTTGATGGAGAGAAGTAGCTATTGAAAATAAATTACATTATGCTTGCAGAAATCTTGGACTGCAAATTGCATCGTAACAGATATGGATGTATAATCTAACAGTAAGGATGTAATTATTATCTGAGAGCAGTTATACAGGGTTGTCATTAGAACATGATTATTAGACAGACGCTCCTTAGCTCTGGCTGTAATGGCTGAATTATAGTAAGCTATGATTTTGTAATGTAAGGTAACAAACGAGCTGTTAAACATGAAATCAGGATCTTCTCCACTACAGCCCTAACCTCTTGTGGTATAACACAGTAAAAAACAAAATACAACATTAAATATGTAGGTAGGTTCAGACATGTTGAATAGGTTGGTTAGATTGTAAGCCAATTCATATCTTCATTTGTAGACCTTAAAAACCATCATGTATGTTTGTATTTCCATGTACTTCTGGTTAATTTCTATGGCCAGAAGTTGGGCTTGTCTGGCGATTCATGGTTTCCTGTAATTGGATAGAATACATAATCCTGTCAATGGAAGCAGCACATCACAGTTTAGTCTAATCCCTCATTAATGTTCATTCAATTGAACCACGGTAAATCCTCACCTCAAGCAATGTGTATTTGCATAATATTGACTAAATTATCATATATTCTGTTTTTCAGCTTACTTAATTAGCATAATACTAGACCTGCCCCTCTCTATCAGTCACAGGTACCAGTTCCTCTTCTGTCCCTTGAGAGATGTTACAGGAGCCTTTATCAGGAAATACAGCATTCTCGATCCCTGCATTCATCTCTCTCACTGAGGCATCAGAAGTTATGTGCCCTTTCCCCTCTTGCTATTTAGTGTAAAACAGACCCACAGATAATTCATCATTTAGCATTATCTGTACTTTACACTGAAATGCCAGCAGGGTCTCACTACACACATATACTGTTGAACTCTTAACAAAGTCTCAGTGGTTTCTATTGCTCAACATGCTGGATAACTACACTGAAATGCCAGCAGGGTCTCACTACACACATATACTGCTGAACTCTTAACAAAGTCTCAGTGGTTTCTATTGCTCAACATGCTGGATAACTACACTGAAATGCCAGCAGGGTCTCACTACACACATATACTGCTGAACTCTTAACAAAGTCTCAGTGGTTTCTATTGCTCAACATGCTGGATAACTGGAGAGCACTATTACTATTAGGATTTTAATCTGAAGACCTGGAAGCCATTATCAATATTTAACAGTCTATCAGAATGAAGAAAAAGAAGACTGTAACATTTGCTCATCGGTGCTTTACTTTCCCGGAAGAACTACAAGTTTATCGTGTCACCTTAGTTGCAAGTAAGCTGATTTTCTTTCAAACAGTATCAAAACATGAACAGCTATATTGTACATTTTCTTCAGCTAACTTAAATAAAATAGCACTCAGAAAGTACCTATGTTAGTCTGATACTTGAAAGCTTACAATATACCAGAAACATATCTGTTAAATACAGTATAACAGGCTCAAAACAGAATGGCAACATTAACACCCCTAATTAATATGATTGGTGATTTAATCCTATGCCATATGGGTCATTTAATAGCATGGGTAATACTAAAGGACATTTTAAAATTGGGTCTATATGTATACAGGTTTGACATAATGTAATAAGGATACATTTATTCTGTACTTCGACTCTGCTGTGTCTGCCTCTCTGTTTGAAGCTAAACCAGGAAGCTTGTGTTTCATAGCACAGGGGTCTTGACAGCAGAGCTAAAGGAGCCTGCTCTGTCAAATGGCCTGAAGACACATCATCATCATTATCATTCACTGGCAGCAGGAGCTGGTCTCAAGCCTTCCTGGAGAGAATTGTGATTATACTAGCCCTTCACTGCCGAGGATAGTTCATATTTGCCATTTCAGTACAGGTAATATTAGGTGAAAATGTTCATTATACAATACACTAAAACATTAACCATAGTAGACACTGCGCTGGGTACTCATTCATATAAGCCAGTGGAGGCAAAGCACAATGTCTTAAAGTACTCAGAATTACTATGTAGGTAACATTTCACAACTGAGGATTGTAAATATCTGTGCTGTCACTTTTCACAAATTTCTCATTTGCGATTTTATTTTTTATGAATGCAACCTGAAATAAATAATAATTGAAAAAGCTTGCTGATACTGAGTGATATTGCAGCTTTCAATTTGATATATGCTGTGTGGTTCTTTATAGTGTCAGGAGAGTGAACTCATTGGTTGCAATACATTTCCTCACAGTTTCGGGATAGTTTCCTGTCAGAACCAAAACTTCTCAACCAATGCTTTGATCTGAAAATCATCCCAGATTGAAAAGCCCTGACAGCTGTTCAGTTTCTTGTGACAATCCTACATGATCTCAGGGTGACTGGGGTCAGATGAGCAAATTATAGCAAACGACAAACTGTCTCACTCTCTCGCTCTCTCACTCTCTCACTGTCTCACTCTCTCGCTCTCTCTCACTCTCACTCTCTCACTGTCTCGCTCTCTCGCTTTCTCACTCTCTCACTATCTCACTCTCTCTCTCTCTCGCTCTCTCACCCTCTCATTGTCTCACTCTCACACTCGCTCTCTCACCCTCTTGCTCTCTCACTCCCTCACCCTCTCTTGCTCTCTCACTGTCTCACTCTCACTCCCTCACTCTCTCCCTCTCTCACTTTCTCGCTCTCTCACTCTCTCGCTCTCTCACTCTCTCACGCTCTCACTCTCTCACTCTCGCGTGCTCTCGCTCTCACTCTCTCGCTCTCTCACTATCTCGCTCTCTCACGGTCTCACTCTCTCACTCTCTCACTGTCTCACTCTCTCGCACGCGCTCTCTCGCTCTCTCACTCTCTCGGTCTCTTGCTCTCTCACTCTTTCATGTTTTAGGCCTGCTAAATACGTAATAACACTATTTTCTACGGATTATGAAAAATGTCAGAATATATTGTGGCCTGTTTATTTATCCAGTTTTAGTTTGTACATTATGATAGCAACATGTAATATACTGTACCATCCTGTAAATAAGTGCTTCAGTTACTTGTTACATTACCAGTACTGCGTGAAGCCCTCGGTGGAAATGAACACTTTCCTGGCCTGGATATCACTTCATTTCACTTGATTTGGTGGCAGCTCATAGATATAGCATAACACATTGAAATGGTACAATAGCAGACACGGAGGCAGATGATTTGAAAGCTTTTGGAATCATATGCTGTTGGATCGGGTCAGAGTAGGAAAAACACTGCATCACAAACCATGAGGAATTTGAGCCACAGGATACACCCAATCATAGGATCCAGTTGCAGTAGTACAGATCCACTTGTGGTCTTCACAGTGTCCCTGTAATCATCTCTACCTCCACATTTTATAGATGGAATTATTCTGTTATCGTTAAAGGAGGAAGGCATAAGCCAAAACATTGGTCTAGTTGACGTAGTTTCTTTTAAGTTGTACATTATGGTTGAGTGTTTAAAGGATGAAGTAATAACTTATCAAAGTTCAATAAATTTGATGCTTTCTTTTTGATGAGACATGGGCCTATAAGTCAAGATCAGGTATACGCTCTATCGTAGTACAGTAGTGTGGAAATGTATTAGAACACCTCAAGATTCGTCATTTATTTCTTTCATATACCTAAATGTATGAAGGCATGTGTGAAAATGTTAGATCACTTTGTGCTTTATAACAGCTTCTAGATAGTATCATGCATTTTACCATGTGTAGCTTTGGGTTCCTTTTACTATTACTGTTTTAAATTCATTGCATGTGTGGCCTATTAAAGCCATCAATCAAATTAGGCAATCACTAATTTGCCTATTTTGACAATTTTCCCAGATTTTCAGTTCCAGTGGTTTGATTTCATATGCACAACAAATCAAAGCTACAGAAGCAATGGGATGTTCTAACAAACGTGCACACTGCTGTATATAAAGAATTGGTTGTTTGTTTCTGGACAATCAGATTGACTATTTACAACAACAACAACAACAACAACAACAACAACAACAACAACAACAACAACAAAACAGTGGCCTTAATGTTTATCCAAAATTTATCCAAATAGAAAGCTGCATGATTGATTGTAACAGAAACACAAACCTCTGGGTCACCACGTAAAATCTGAGCGATGATTTTTACAGGAGAAGCATCGAAACATGACATGTTATACAGAATACACTTTGACACATTTGTGTTTTTTTCCTAGTATAGCAAAGGCTTAACCACCCCCCGCTACAATGCTACAGCACTTTAGGTGGCACAATTCACATTGCAGTTATTCATGTACCTCTATTTATAAATATAGCATTGCGTATAATACATACAGTGGCTTGCGAAAGTATTGACCCCTCCTTGGCATTTTTCTTATTTTGTTGCCTTACAACCTGGAATTAAAATTGATTTTTATTTGGATTTCATGTAATGGACATACACAAAATAGTCCAAATTGGTGAAGTGAAATGAAAAAAATAACTTGTTTAAAAAAATTCTAAAAAATAAATAATGGAAAAGTGGTGCGTGCATATGTATTCATCCCCTTTGCTATTAAGCCTCTAAATAAGATCTGGTGCAACCAATTACCTTCAGAAGTCACATAATTAGTTAAATAAAGTCCACCTGTGTGCAATCTAAGTGTCACATGATTTGTCACATGATCTCAGTATATATACACCTGTTCTGAAAGGCCCCAGAGTCTGCAACACCACTAAGCAAGGGGCACTACCAAGCAAGCGGCACCACCAAGCAAGCGGCACCATGAAGACCAAGGAGCTCTCCAAACAGGTCAGGGACAAAGTTGTGGAGAAGTACAGATCAAGGTTGGGTTATAAAAAAATATGCGAAACTTTGAACATCCCACGGAGCACCATTAAAGCCATTATTAAAAAATAGAAAGAATATGGCACCACAACAAACCTGGCAAGAGATGGCCGCCCACCAGAACTCATGGAACAGGCAAGGAGGGCATTAATCAGAGAGGCAACAAAGAGACCAAGGATAACCTTGAAGGAGCTGCAAAGCTCCACAGCGGAGATTGGAGTATCTGTCCATAGGACCACTTTAAGCCGTACACTCCACAGAGCTGGGCTTTACGGAAGAGTGGCCACAAAAAAGCCATTGCTTAAAGAAAAAAATAAGCAAACACATTTGGTGTTCGCCAAAAGGCATGTGGGAGACTCCCCAAACATATGGAAGAAGGTACTCTGGTCAGATGAGACTAAAATTCAGCTTTTTGGCCATCAAGGAAAACGCGATGTCTGGTGCAAACCCAACACCTCTCATTACCCCCAGAACACCATCCCCACAGTGAAGCATGGTGGTGGCAGCATCATGCTGTGGGGATGTTTTTCATTGGCAGGGACTGGGAAACTGGTCGGAATTGAAGGAATGATGGATGGCGCTAAATACAGGGAAATTCTTGAGGGAAACCTGTTTCAGTCTTCCAGAGATTTGAGACTGGGACGGAGGTTCACCTTCCAGCAGGACAATGACCCTAAGCATACTGCTAAAGCAACACTTGAGTGGTTTAAGGGGAAACATTTAAATGTCTTGGAATGGCTTAGTCAAAGCCCAGACCTCAATCCAATTGAGAATCTGTGGTATGAGTTAAAGAGTGCTGTATACCAGCGGAACCCATTCAACTTGAAGGAGCTGGAGCAGTTTTGCCTTGAAGAATGGGCAAAAATCCCAGTGGCTAGATGTGCCAAGCTTATAGATACATACCCCAAGAGACTTGCAGCTGTAATTGCTGCAAAAGGTGGCTCTACAAAGTATTGACTTTGGGAGGGTGAATACTTATGCACGCTCAAGTTTTCTGTTTTTTTGTCTTATTTCTTGTTTGTTTCACAATAAAAAAATAGTTTGCGTCTTCAAAGTGGTAGGCATGTTGTGTAAATCAAATGATACAAACCCCCAAAAATTCCATTTTAAGTCCAGGTTGTAAGGCAACAAAATAGGAAAAATGCCAAGGGGGGTCAATACTTTCGCAAGCCACTGTAGATGTATAGTTGCAATACACTTGACTCTTGCTGGTCCATATTGACCAGCAATCTGAATCATGCTTTTATCATTAAATCAAAGCTGATAGCAGCTGTAGAAAACAAATTTCAATACCATAATTCTTTGATGAGTGTGTAAAACATTTACAAGTGTATTATTCAAATGGTTATTACTGAAGAAATCTAAGTGTATAATATAAATCAAGGACTCATTTTAGTACGGTACACACAGTGTACCTGGTGCCACTAGCATAAAGTTCTACCAAAGCTTGTATTGTAATGTAACTACATACATACAGTAGCAGCACCACTTCCACCAGTGTACAGGGTTACCAGAGTTTGCTTCAGAAAAGCTTAAAACAATAAATCAGAAATGCTATGCTAAAATGTTTTACTTAAGGCATACTTTTTTCCTCATTTACTTTAATCTCGAAGTTTGTTCCACCTGTTATCCCTCTACTGTAG
Organism: Polyodon spathula; assembly: GCF_017654505.1. Lineage (NCBI taxonomy): Eukaryota > Metazoa > Chordata > Actinopteri > Acipenseriformes > Polyodontidae > Polyodon > Polyodon spathula. The sequence continues at coordinate 96,601,647 of NC_054537.1, read as the reverse complement.
TCTGGTTTTCTGTACCTTCTTTCAAGTGCCAAGCCTCTCTCACTGCCTGTCAGCCCAACTCTCCCCCACCCACTGCTTCAGCTGATCTCAGTCAGACTACAATGAACTCGTTAGAGAAAAAACAAGGCATATATTAGAAATTCTTCACCAGCGGCTTCCTGGGTGTCTGACATTTTGTTTTTGACAGTTCATCCAACAATTGCCCTTTATTATGTACAAGTAGACTCACACCCTCTTTCACCCTATGACAACAGCAAGGAATAATGCAGATTGTACCAAAGCCGTCAGGCCGAAATACGGCCTAATATTTTCCATTATGGTTTATTGTGCTTGATACAGTACAGTATTTAAACATGTGTTCACTGTTGAGTAGTAACCTCGTTGGATGCTGGGTCATTGGTATGCTTTGTGATTTATTTGGGATCAGTTCCTCCAGGGAACTGCCATTGCTCACCTCCTGCAGGCTGGCTATCCTGCAGCTTCTTACATCATAGCACTCATGCCTCCAGGGACAGTCTGCTGGAAACTTCTAATAACTGAACTGTACAGAAGCAGATCATAAGCATGGGCAAAGGTGAGGACTAAAACAATCTAGCATATGCCTTTGTGTAAAGACTAATTAATGACTAGCAATGTTCCTTCAGACAGGGGCATAACTCATAGCTGAAGGAAATGTGCTGACAGAAATCAGGACCTGCTACCTCTCTTCATCTCTACTCAAATTTGGTTTAGTTGGTTTCTCTATTTGTCCTTCTCTGCTGTATACAGAGTCTTAAGTAAACAGATAGGGGGATCTATTTTTACTTATGACAAATTTATGTACAGTACAGGATTAAACATTTATGGAAATCATTTTTAACCCTATAGGGAGGGTGCATTTAGACAAAAAAAATGGAATTTGTTGGTTATTCATTAAATTGAATAAAGCGTGTTAATTACTCAAATTAAAAAAATGCGGTCCCTTGGTTTCCTTTGTTTAAACAATTACTGAGTATCAATCAAGCACAATCAGGCAGTGTGATTTAACACAGAGCCTGCTGTGATCAGACTAACAAATTCATTTGTATTTTATAAGCGATTATTTGTCTTAAGTTCCTTCTATCCATTTGACATGAAATCTATGTTTGTTTTCACTTTCCTTAGTTTCCTTAGAAATGTATCATCTCTGCAGTGTATTATGGGATTGTAGTCCTGGACAGAGTGTGACTACGTCTCTGATTATACTCACAGTAATATCCCAGTTCACACAGCGGTAGCTCCTGTTTTAAGAAACGTGACATTTAGATGAAGAATTAGTTGCATTTGCTTGGTTTGTTTCCACTCTGCTTTTAAAACACTTAATGTGGAAGTTAATTGCCACTGATTGGTACTCAGTTGTAAAGGTGACGGAAAAGCAGCTTTTCTTGTGTTTGAAATCAACACCTTAATAAATACTTATAAAGGTAATTACTTGGTACGCAATTTTTACTCAACCAAAATTAAATATATCTAAATATAGAAAGTCACACAACACAGTGAGGGGGCTGCTGGCACAAGTTTTGACAAATGGGTATGGGTATATAAAAGTTTGTGAATAGGGCCTGTTCACCCAGTATTCCTGTAACATGTCCTATTCTTGTAATGCCCTGTGGCGTTATTGTCTTGTACTTCATGTGATTTTCAATTGTATAGTAAATGCATCTGTTTTTATAATTCCAGTTGTAACTTGCTCTGTTTGGTGGTACAGTATGCCTTTTGAATTCAGTCAGTGTTTGTGCAGAACTATATAAATGCATACTAGTCATACCTCAGAGAAAGCAAGTACATATTGAAGTAATGCAGTATTTATTTTATTTATTTATTTATTTTTATAAATGTAGTTGTCGCCAGTGGTTTTTACCCCAATTGTTATTTGTATCCCTGGCGACTCGGGAAATGGAGGCTGGAACACACGCCCTCCGAAACGTGTTCCTACCAATCTGTCATTTTTTGCACTGCAGATCTACAGCAAGGACACCAGCCCTATAGTGCTGGAGGACAACACAGACCTGATGCCTCCATGGCAGAACCGCAGCCGTCCTATCAGCCACAGGGGGCGCTGGTGCATGGTAAACAGTGGACTGCCCTGCCAACCTAAGCCCTCCCTAACCAGGCGGAGCTCCCTAGGAACCCCCGGTTACGGTGGGCAGTGACATAGCCTGGAATCGAACCTGCGATCTCCAGGATAAAGGGCACATCCTTTGCTGGATTCGCCTCTCGGGACCCCCCTAAACGAAACATTGTAATCGATCTGGCCTATAGTGAAGGATGTAACATGTATGCAACTACACATTTTAGAAAGTATTGGTTCACCAACACACCTGTGGACATTATGATATTATGATCAGGGGTGTAGTGCTGGGGGGCCGGGGGGGAGTGCTGCCAACCCCCCCCCCCACACACACACTATTCTTGGGCAGGGAGAGGACCACTTCCATACTTCACGTGTAGAATATTTAACTGTTTTGCTTCAGTTGGTAATTTGTGGAGATATACATGTGTATAACTCATACAAATAAGCAAAGAATACAATAACCATAACAAACCCTTGAGAGATAAAGGGAACCTGTATCAACGCTGTGCTGAAGTGTTAACATGTAAAATGTAATATAATAATAATGTAATAATTTGAACAGTTCTTATTTTTAGACCCATATATGAAAAATAATGTAGATAAAATAAGCTAAACCTGTTTTTAACAGATAAAACTAATTGCAACAAACAAATAAAGGGTACCTGTGGCCTTACATGTCTTTTTTTGCAAACAGATGCACTTCTGTTTCAAAACCTCTTATTCGCTCTTAAGTAACTGCAATAAGACAGTGAGACGAGCTGATTCTGGACCAAACCATTCAATACACGAGAATGGGGAGTGACGGAGTGTTACGCATAGGATTATTAATAATATTGACAGCATTTCAATCATGTGTGTATTAGTGTATGAAACTGTTTGTGAAAATATTACAGTATTTGTTTATTTATTTATCTTTAATATAAATAGCTGTAAGTCTAGTTGTTTTACAATAGTACCTCAATACCTGATTGTCTGAATTTGTAATCAATTGTTACACTTGTTAGCCCTTTCAGATAGTGTAAACAGGGACTTCAGGTGGCGTGGTAGGGTTGAGAGAGCAGGGGGGGGGGGGGGGGGGGGGGAGATAACTTCTAAATACAGCACTACACCACTGATTATGAGTTATATAGACCTTATTAATATTATTAATGTTTACCTTTAACATGTCATTAATCAGAGGAGTAAAGGCATTTCCGAATACCTTGACGTGATGCCACACAGAGGCTTTGTATCTATTAAACTGCATGACAACTTCACAGATTCCTTGAACAGACATTCATTCAAGCATAAACAGTGGCTTTTGAGCAGAGCATGTAATTCTGAGGGGTAGATGGGCCCTAAGATGGGCCAGTCGCAGTGCAGACATGTGGCAGTTTGCATTTTTGTTGCGACAATTCGCAAAGTATACAATTTGTCATACGTGCTGAGAGAAAACGTGTTAATGAAAAGAGTTGCAATATACTAAAATGTCGCTAATAGCACTGCGCTTGTTTAGCACATTTCACCCTTGACTTCCGACCCGTTTGCAGCTGGTTTGCGACAGGCGCAGCACTTTATTACATCGACCACTTTAGTACATCTACCACGGCCCTTTTGTTTTTGTGCATTTGTTATGTTTTTATACAGCAGTGTATTTGTGCCAGTGAGGTTAATATCTGTACAAACATCACTTGTTTAAAATCAGTGAAGAGTAACAATTAATGTGTGTTGTGTCTGCAAGGTGGTCTTACCTGTTTGTTTTGGTTTCAGAAACAATAACTTTTTTTTTTTTTTTTTAAATCAGATCATTTCGTTGAGTACTGTGAAATAAATGAGCTGTGGAATAGGTATGAAATAGATATAACCCAACCTTTGGACTTCTGAACTCTAGTCGTTAAGTGAACAAGTTACCAAGGTACCGGTACAGCAAAGGGTGGAGAATGACCTGTCATACATTACCTCTCTTCTGTAAAGCACCAAATCAACCCTGGAGATAACTGAGGAAAAACACTAAATAGAACAAAAAAGCAATACCCTATCAGAACAATTTTTAACCCCGTTCTGCTAAGAAAAGACATTTCTGTGAATATTTCCTTCTTGTTTATATTGCATATTTTCAGAATGAATAAATAGGATTGAAACTTAATACAAATACAATGTATATTTCCAAATGGATTTCTTTTCATTATTACATATTTTACATGCAGTTACTCCATATTTACTGTGCTGTTTACAAAACCTACAGCAATACAAGCATTTAGGACACAATTCTGTGATTATGAATCTAGAACTTGCTACAGTTCTTTTCCTGGTTATATCACTGCTAAGTGTATATACAATCTAGCTACAGTGCAGTCATTGCAAAGATGTTTATATAACTCTAGAAATCCACAGCCACCGTTTCACCGCCCTAGTGGCGGGATAGGGGGGTAACCCCCCCCCCCCCCCCCCCCCCCCCCCCCCCCCCCCCCCCCCCCCAGTATACATTATTTTTTTATTTTTTTTTTATAAGCATTGAATCAAGCTGAGTAATATTCTATTTTGTTTTGTTGCAGTTTAACTTTGTTGGCAAACTCCTGGGTCCACGTGGGAACTCCTTGAAGAGGCTACAGGAAGAGACCCTCACGAAGATGTCCATCCTTGGAAAGGGTTCCATGAAAGAAAAAGAAAAGGTACTCCGAGCTGAAAACATTTCTATTGCACCCTTACGTCTTTCTTTTTTTGGTTGTCTAATTCTACAGTGTATGTATTAAAGATATCACAATGCATTATTCATATTGCTGGTTAGTTCAAAAACCATTTCAATTCAGACAATTAATGAGTTTCCATTTAATTAAAACTGTTTCAGATAACAGCTCAAAGCATCATCCTCACTGATTCAATGCTTTTTTTGTTTTATGACCTTTGCTTTAGTTTTACCAGCCCACAGATTCAATTGCATTTTGAACTGTCAGGGTTTTAGCTATTAAAAGAAAACCACAAAAAACCAAAAACAGACACTGTAACCTTTTTTTTTATTTTTATTTTGGAAGATCCTACACTTTAAAAGACTCTTAAAATAACATCAGCTCCCAGCAGCCACAATGGGAAATTACTTTTGTTGGAGCTTTTTGATGTTGATGTTTTGTGGAACTGTCAGGTGGGAAAGGCAATGGCCTCTCTTCCTAACTCTGGGAATCCCCAATCTCTCATGTGGGGATTAATAGTGCTTTTAAAAAGTTAACACAAAGCGCACCTCTGCCCTCTCGTTCTGCCTTCTTGCTACTCTCTCCCTGGTTCAGCGGCTCCAGACGCATTTATGTAGCCCCGCCTGCTGACTGAACCCTGTGATGGATGTAATCCCAACCCAATCACATCCGTCAACTGGGCACCGCCCCCCCACCACTATGAGCCTAAAGTGACAATAAAACAACACAATGACATAAACAGGGACTAAATCTGCAGGGGACCCCGATTCCTAATGTGACAGTGTGCTCCCAGGCGGGTTGATGTGCACCTACTACCTACACAAACACACAGCTGTAAATGCTATAGGGGGTACCCCTCCCTCAACACGTTACAATATATTTCAGTTTCAGATTGCGAGGAGACACATTTCCCAGATGCCCTATTGGGGGAAATTCATTAAGCCAAAACTAGAAATGAAATGTGTAAGAATGCGTGTTTATTCATTTCAAGTTTTGTAACTTCAATGGGCTCTTTCAGAAGAGACAATGTTGCCATAATAACACTCTAGAGGAAATGGCTTTGCAAATTTCCCTGATATCTTAAGCTTCCTGAAAAGTAACTAAAGATAGTTTGAATGGATGCAGCTCAGTTCCTTAAAGAATAAGATGTTGCAAAGCTGTACATCATTCAGCAAGGCTTTCTATGTTCACCTAAATATCTATTCCTTCCAGACTGAAAATAAATAATTAAATATATTTATAAAACAGATAACGCATTCCAGAAAAAACCTCCTGTATTCAAACAGAAGACAGAATAGCATATGAGTGCACTTAATAGGTTTCAATATTTCATAGACCAAAACAGAGGAATACACTAATAGCCCATAGGGACTCCTTAAGGACCGTGGTCTTGGTTCATCTGCAGGTTATCATCACAGAGCTAATGAAATGGCAAAAACTGTGCAGCAGGAAGATCATTTCAAATAGGCAGCCAGTGGAAAGATGTTCAATGGGGCCCCCGATGGAAATTCTTTATCTTTATAGCTATTTAAATCACTAATAGAAATTTGCTGGAATGGGACTTTAATGTGCATACCTGCCGATCATTGTTGAAAAGGCTTTTGCATTGTTTATTGAATTGCTGGCTTTTCTATCAACACACAGACTCTAGCAGCTGCAGTAACATGGTGGTAGCTTACACACATGTATAAAAAGGTCATATTTAGCATTTAGAAGTTGACTGTGGAAAATGTATTGGTAAAAACAACACTTTGTATATGTTTTTTTTATGCTATTTTACATTTAATATAATTTATAAATACTATTATAAAAATAATTAGTATGCAAATCACCAAAGTTTGCAATTCGGGCTGTTAAGACTGGCAAGACTCCCAAAACATCTTCATTTCAAGCATAAATAACTTATATGCCTCTAAAACAAATATAGGCGATCCTCAACTGAGGACGCTTCGATTTACGACGCACGGCGCTTACGACTCTTTTGCATTATTACCCTGCTTCGACTTTTACGATATTGATACAGCATTTACGACACGGCGAGACTCGAGCCATGCGTCATGTGCACAGCTCGGTATCTGATCCACAGTACATGCTGTCGTCGTCCTGACTCAGTCTAGCGGTTTTTGTGCATGTAACTGTTTTTTTTTTTTTCAGAATTTATTTGCTCTTAACAATGTCCAATAAGACTCAAAAAGAAACCTAAGCTGTGAACTCTGTCAGATGATGGGGGGCTTAACCCCCTAGGAGTACCACATACACACACTGAATCCGTCATGGGAAAGCCCTGAGTCTGTACTTTTAAACAAGCCAGGTAGATGTCTCAGTAATATGCGCGTAGTCACTGGGCTGAGTGTAAAGAGTTAAATAAATATTTGCATGAGTACAATGTAACGGGTCATTTTTGTAAAACTATATTATCTGGCCAAAGAGTCAGGAACGTAACTCCAATTTATAACATTGTTCCTATGGGAAAATGTGCTTCGACTTACAAGGCGACTTTCAGGACCCAATTGCGTCATAAGTGCGAGGACTGCCTATACTTGAAACCATGGCATATAAATGAAATCCTATCCCTGACCTACATGTCTTCAATGAAAACAACGCCGTCTGTTTTGAATGTGACAATGCCATTCTCTTCTGCTTCAATAAATATTGGGCTCGATTTAAATAAATGAGTGCAGTCACAGGCACGGTGGTTAAAGTCAAACCCATCTGCTCCATAGGGTGTGGCTTCTCCAAAAGTGCGATTCCGATCAAAATAAAGTGACAGCGCCCAGCCAATCAATGCTGAGTCGGTTGGAGAATCTGCTATCCAGTCAGGGCCAGGAAACAATCCCTTTAAGAGACAGACTGCGCTTGTGTCACCGCAAGGCTTTGTTTTGAATGTAGAAGAGGCGATCGTGTCGAGCGGCAGTAGCACAGAGCAAGAAAAAATAGCACAAGTAAGAACAGCAAGTAGTAGGTCACTCGCCAAGAGAATACGTAAACCATGCTTCACGACACAGGAGATAGCTATATTTATAGAAGAGGTAGATGCACATAGGGCAATCATTTATTATTTATAATAATTATACAAGGCACATTATTTCATGGCATTGACTTTACTAAATGTAAAGTGTGAAACACTTACTACCCTCCCTGATCTGTCTACCAGTAGCAGCAGCTGATTCATCTTTTAGTGGGACATGAAGTGCTGCATCACGTTCCCTCTGAGCTTGTAACATACTAGAGTTCCAATGTAACCTGGGCTTTAATTCTCATAGAATATATAGAATATTTCCCGAAGCCCAATCTCCCCAATACTAGTTCACAGTGTGCTTTCATAAAGTCAAAACCTTGTTCTCCTGGCTTTACAGGAGATGCGACGTGCCTGTGTTGTTACTGTGATATGCTTAAATAAAGTTGCTGAAACTAATCAGACTGCTTGCAGTTGTTTGATTTCAACTTGTTATTCAAAAGGGAGACTAGTTGCTATAGTATTGTGGTTTCTGTATTGCCATTGAAAACAAACACTTAATAGTCGATTATTTTTTTTTTGTATCTTTAGTTGCTATGCTAAGTTTAAATGAATAGAGGACAGCGAGGAAGCAAAATATTTTACACATTGACAGACAACATTCAGATGGCGTGTGCACTACAAGAATGGAGACTTTCAACAAGTCTCTGCTCCATTTTTGCGCCACAGAATCGGGGGCAAGCACCATTTGCGCTTGCACTCGCATTTGCACTGTGATCACAGCCCACTGTGTTTAATTGTGACATCTCTGTCTACCTACTGTATAAATATTTATAGAATGTGAAATGCCCTGAAATAAGCCATTTCTTTACAGTGCAAAAAACACAACTAGTTATAGATGTTGTCACTGAGGTCACATGATCATTTCGAAAGATGTCCTGTCCTCATGTTGGGAACAGGAAGCCTGAGATGGGGTGGACAGCGAGCCTCAGATACAGAAGTAAGGTACTGTTTTGGTCTCAGTTAGAGGTGTGGCACATTGTAAAGGCCTGTGTGGAATTTGCAATACATCTCTTAGTTACTGTAGTTGCACTGGGGTCGCTGCAAGGAGGTAGACAAAGGCAAATGAGGCACCACAGAGTAGCTCAATCAAGCTCTTTTTATCATTTTCCAATCAGGGCCACAGGGCCCACTTAGAACTTTAGGGGAATTTTTCATTGATATTTTTGAAAGTATTTTTTAATAGTATCAAAATATAACAAACAAGGAACCGGCACCACTTCCTGTTTACATTTACATCATCAGTAGTCGGAGTGATACAGCATCTGAATAGTCTGCAGGTGCCCCTGGTTACTTTTAAATTACATTGTGCCTCCCTCAGGGCTTCCTGTTGTAAAGATAAACATTAAACATTTAAAGATAATATCTAATGAAAAATGGTTATCAGCATCGATGTACAGCTACAATATAACCTCAGATCAGCTCAAAGAAAGATGCAGCGCGTTCCCATTTATCCACATTCCTCACTTATCCACATGGACTCAGGTATTGAGGGTTGTTTTCCTTATCTCTGAATGCAAGTGCAAAGCAGAATGAGATTAGTGGTAATGGAACCTTCACAAAGAGTGTTTTTTTTAAGGGTTGTTTTGACAAATAAAATTAAGTTGGATATTTATAAAACTGTCAACATCAATGACAAGGAATGGATGGCTAAGGAATGGATTGCTGGGCTGGGTTGGGTGGGAGATGGAGGGGAGTGGTACTGGGATGCCAGTGTCACTGTCACGCCTTCTCGAGGCATCGTGGGCTAGCTGACGAAACACAGAAGACAGGAGGTGCCCACCTGATGACTACTGCGAAGTGCCACACCCAGCCCATTGCAGACGGTTGCCATGAAGAGGCGCTAGGGAGGTTTGCCTTTGCGTGTACTGATGCAACAGGGAGGCTGCAAATAGGCTGATCCCTGGAGCCAGCATTACACTTTAGCCATCAACACTGAGCCAATAGGTTACCTGGCAGAGGAAAAAGCGCTGAAGGCTCATATATTAAAGTGAAGCTGTGTCTTGGTTGGTTCCCACCACTACTATCTCATTTTATCCAATATTAGTATGAAGTAAATAACACCTACGCTCGTGTACTAAAAATCAGTCTAACACCCCTGCTGTAACAATATACAATCTGTATAAACAGGACCATTGTTAACAAGATGTGTTATCTCTGTTGCTGACTCTTGTGTAAATGCTAGAGAACGGTCTCTGTCTCAAACAGTTATTTTGGCCTTGTTTTCATTTTCTGATCAATTGTAAACACACTGTTGAGTATCTTCAGCTGAAAATCCCAGAAATGATACTGATGAGATGGTTTCTGGTTTTCTGAAGGAGGAGAATGGATTTTAGTAATATACTCACACAGCACACGTCCTCCGATATCTAACCACTGGCATGAAAGGTGCTATAGACTTCTTTTTGTTTGTTGACTGCTATTATCTGCAGCCCACAGTAACAGCAGGCTGCTGGGGCTCTAGAGCGGAGATTCAGTGCAGGAGATGGTGCTTTTTATTGTGTGGAGCCCATGGTGCTGGCTGACACCTTTGTGTTTTGCAGGAGGAAGAGCTTAGAAAGAGCGGAGAAGCCAAATACCAGCATCTCAGCGAGGACCTCCATGTGCTGATTGAAGTATTTGCTCCACCAGCAGAAGCCTATGCCAGAATGGGACATGCGCTAGACGAGATCAAAAAGTTCCTCATTCCAGTGAGTAAACCGTGCCTTAATTGTGAAAAGAGACCACAGCAAAGTGGGTGCAGGGGGACTTTTATTTAGACATGTCTGCATAAAACTGTAATAAATCACTCAGGTACTTCATTAAAGTATCATGGAATCTGTTAAGTGTGCAACAGGTTCTAGTGGATTTCATACAGCACTTAACGCTATGACCTGCAATGTATTCCTTACTGCAAAAACACCAAAACATCAGTACCCAAAGAAATGTAAGGAACACACTAATGAGCATGTGTAACAGAGCAGAGGCTGGGACCCACAAACAGCAAGAAACAGCAAGCATCTTAACCACTGTTTACTAGATATTACCTCATCTCATATCACTGATGGGACAGAATAAATAACAGCAGTGCATTACACAACACTGCCCATTACACATGCAGAAATCTGATCATGCAAACACTCAAAAATTATATATATATATATATACACACACACACACACACACACACACACACACATACATATATATATATATATATAGATATCTACACACAAGCAGCTTCCAAATTAAGGTGGGAGTGTTGTTGAAGTTGTGGATAAACTGGGAAATCTGAAGGATGCAGCCATTGTAAATTTTGTAAATAATCTCACTCTAACAGGCTTTCATTTCAGATGCAGGTGAAAACACATGATTAATTCAGACATGGAATCCATAAAACATCTCTCAAAGTAGTAACCCTAAGGCTGAAGCCTTTTCCATACTTATGCATTAATTCCAGACTCCCCCAATGTGCAGTGGCCCGCATACAGTAGGCTTTCCCTTGAACCAGCTGCTTTTCTCCTAGCTGTGAAACTCCCTCGTCTGCACCACCAAGCACCAGCAGCCAGCTCCTTCCTTCCCAGCTACAATCTGATTGTCATTAAGGCTGGCAATATGATGTATTTGAAGATGTGCCTGACTGTGACTTGCAGTTAAGTATTTTATTATGGTATAATTTCACACTAGTATTCTGTCTTAAGGATTACAATGATGAAATCAGACAGGCACAGCTTCAGGAGCTGACGTATCTCAATGGAGGATCAGAAGATGCAGAAGTGCCAGCCGTCAGAAGCAAACCAATAGCAAGAGGCAGAGGCACACCCACACCAGGGCTGCCCAGGTAACAAACACACACAATGAAACCAATAGCAAGAGAGAGGCACACCCACACACCAGGGCTGCCCAGGTAACAAACACACACAATGAAACCAATAGCAAGAGAGAGGCACACCCACACCAGGGCTGCCCAGGTAACAAACACACACAATGAAACCAATAGCAAGAGAGAGGCACGCCCGCACCAGGGCTGCCCAGGTAACAAACACACACAATGAAACCAATAGCAAGAGAGAGGCACACCCACACCAGGGCTGCCCAGGTAACAAACACACACAATGAAACCAATAGCAAGAGAGAGGCACACCCACACCAGGGCTGCCCAGGTAACAAACACACACAATGAAACCAATAGCAAGAGAGAGGCACGCCCGCACCAGGGCTGCCCAGGTAAGAAACACACATGGCTTAAATTGTTGTGATGTTGGAGTGTTAAGTTAGAGGACAAGACTCAATGCCTCTATACATGTTAACAAGCAGTGGGAGTAAAAATAGAAAGAAAGAAACAGGCATATTTTGGGCCATTGGTTTTCCTAACTAAATGTTTAATTTGTGTCTGTTTTCAGGGGTAGAGGAGGGGTCCCTCCACCCCAGGCAGTGGTACCCCGTGGTGCTCCTGCCCCCCGGGCAGGCCCTCCAGGTCGAGCTCCCATGACGACAGGACGTGGCCTCCCTGCACCGAGAGCCAGAGGGGCCCCCCCACCTACTGGATACAGACCCGTTCCACCCGCTGCACAGGAAGCCTATGGAGAATTTGTGAGTTCATAGAACACACCTTGGGTTCCAGAACCTGTATGGGAAACTTGTCGATATAGTAGATTCAGATACACTTATATTCAGTACATGAGTTCACAGAACACACCCTGGGGGTGTTTCTGCTGACGAGCTGTGGCTAGCATCAAGATAAAATCTCTCCTACCTTGTACAAAACAAAGGAATTGATGGCTGCCAGGTCCACTATAGATAACAACAGGCTTGTGTGTGTGTGTGTGTGTGTGTATATATATACACACACAACACAGTACAAAATATATATATATATATATATATATATATATATATATATATATATATATATATATATATTATATATATATATACACATATATATACATATATATATGAACATATATACATACAACATATATATATATATGAACATGTATGTATATATATATATATGTATATATATACATGTGTGTGTCACATTGTATGTATACATATCCGTATATATATATATATATATATATATATATATATATATATATATATATATAAATATATTATTACTATTAATGTTATAATGTGTGTGTGTGTGTGTGTGTGTGTGTGTGTTTGTACTTGTATATAACTGTTCAGTACCACTGTCAGATGTGCTTTGCGGAGTGATGTTATATACAGTGTAAAACTCAGGTTTGGGGCTATTAGAAAAATACTCATTTTTAAAGCGACCTTTAGAGTGTGCTATATGTACGTGTATTAATAGGACCCATTGCTATGTTCCCCCAGTTGTTCGGATGAACAGGCTTCTGCTGTATGTTATTCTGTTATTCTTAGTTCATTTGTAACTGTAACTGCACTTTTTTGGGGGGACTCGAGCACTGATATTGTAACATTTTCATGTTTAGGAAGTAGTACACAGGGAGACGGTGCTGAATTCTCTAAATGTTTGTTTTATTTGAAGCTGTTTGAAGAATTCCTGTCAGGGGCCAGAATTCGCAGCACCAAAATAATAACCCTACGTTTTAGTCTTGGCGCTTTCACTGCACATTCTCTCTGGCACAGCTCACACGCTCACTTAGTCACACCCACAGTTGCTCATTCAAGTTCAGCGCTGGACTGTCTCCAGATAAACTGAACAGACAAGTCCTGCAACAAAGCAATCATCCGGGTTGTTACGATATATTTTTTTATTTGAAAGTAAAATATATATGAAAGCACCTTTATGTACAAAAATCTTCACTAATATACAATTGAACAAGAACTGTTGAGTATTTATTTTCGTTTCAGACAGTATTAAATGGCAGTGTTTATATCTGATAGTGAAAATAAATAAATCAATAGCAAGATACAGAAAGAAAGAAATGCATATAGATTGATTTTTGTATTCGTAATACATAGGCTATTCTTCAAAATAGCTAATTTTCAGAAAAAATTATGTTCGTTTTGTCCAGTGGGGACCACAAATAGCATTACTTTCATCAACCAGTATTGAGAGGAACCGTACTTCCTTCCGCCAATAGGGACAACAGTGAGCGTTACACTGCTCAAGATCAGAATCTCAGAATGATGATGATGATGATGATGATGATGATGATGATGATGATGATGATGAAATATGACTCAAAAAATTTTAGAGGTTGTATATCGTTTCCAGAGATTCTCAGTCGATTTAATCTCTCTCTCTCTCTCTCTCTCTCTCTCTCTCTCTCTCTCTCTCTCTCTCTCTCTCTCTCTCTCTCTCTCTCTCTTTCAAAATACTGCTTGTCTCAACTAATTGTGTAGCATTGACAGTAACATAGCACAACACGCTTGCAAACCGAAGGTTATAGTTTCATCAAATCCCACACATGCCAGATTATATATAATTACAGGCAAATGTTCAATTTTAAAGCAGCACTAAAACTCCCTCGGGTTTATTTTGTTTATTTGTTTTTTATGCTAGTCCATTTTAAAATATCACTAAATTATTGAATATACATTATATACATCTAAATAAATGTGTTCCCTTTTATTGTAGCTGAAAAACACAAGCCGAGTTAGATATCACATCTTTTTTCAATTAATGGATAATAACACACACACACATTACGTGAATAGCTAAATTGTTCAACCTATATTGAGGCAATGTATTGCTGTTTGAATAGGGTAAATGTAAACAGTAGCCTAGTCTGCTGAAAGGGTTAAGATGTGAATCTGCGTAGCGTAGCGGTTATGTAGTTGGAGTGAAAGTATGTATGTTCAATGAAAGTGTCATTCATTTTTGATACACATAAATAAAATATAGGCCCTATTATTTATTTACTTTTTTAAGTTTGCGACTAGTCTATTTTAAAATATCAATAAATGGTTTAATATAAATGATACAGAAGTCAAAATAAATGCGTTCCCTAGTATATTTCCATGTTGACAAAGCAAGTTAATTGTCATTAAAGACGCGGATGTCCTGTAATATACATATGTGGAGAGCCCGATTGATGGTTTATTTAGCTGTTTAGCTTTCTGACTTTATTAGAATAGACTCCTGACAGGTGTGTAGTCAGTCCTCCGAAGAAGTTAGGTGTTTGTTTTGTTTTTGATGTTTTTCATTAAAAGTGCGCGTAAGCGCTAAACCTCCAGTTTTCTATGTCCTTGGTATCATTAAAAAGGGGCAAACAAATGATCGTGAGAGAGGCCGTGTTACAATATATACACACTGCTGTGCAAAAGTCTTTTTTCTACTGTAATGAATAAGGAAACTATAGCTTTGTGTTCAATGCAAATACACCTTTATGAAAAAGAAAATCTTACTCAAATAACCACGTTTATACACAGTATACCTTGATATAAACTAATAGCGAGTATGTCTACACTTTTCCTTCAAAACCATTGAAATTCTAAGGACACTTTAAAATGATTTTGTTATAAACTCTTGTGGAATGTGTTCCATGCTTCTTCCAAGACCTTCCAAAGA
Source organism: Polyodon spathula (assembly GCF_017654505.1). Taxonomy (NCBI): domain Eukaryota; kingdom Metazoa; phylum Chordata; class Actinopteri; order Acipenseriformes; family Polyodontidae; genus Polyodon; species Polyodon spathula. The sequence goes on along the minus strand of NC_054537.1, from coordinate 96,586,384 downwards.
TCATCTAAGTTGCTGGGATTCTTTTTTTTACTATTTTCTTTGTCCAAATAGTCCATACAGCTTCAATGAGATCTGAGCTTTGAGGGGACCATTCCATGCATTGAAGAGCTCTATTGGACCAATAAGTCTTGCACCACTGTTATAGCATGGTGGATTATAATGTTTTCGTACCTTGCTGCAGTCAATATACCAGACTTTCCAGCAATTTTCCAACACCACTTGAGGATATGCACCCCCCAAACTTGAATTGAACCTCTCCATGTTTAAATGTTGGCTTCAAGCAAGGCTCTTTATAAGTTTCAGTTGTTTGACGTCTCACATACTGTCTTCAATTAGATCCAAATAACTGCACCTTTGACTCGTCTGTCCAAAGCACATTTGTCCATTGTTCCATAGTCCCATTTCTGTGTTCTTGTGCATATTTTAGCCTTTTAGTCTTGTTCCCTTTTAATAACAGAGGTTTTCTTACTGCAACACATCATTTAAGTCCTGATTTCAAGAGTGACCTTCATATTGTCGATTTGATGGACAGTGACACCTGTGCCTTCTGCCAGTTCTGTCGTCAATTCAACACTTGTCTTCTTTCTATTCCTTAAGGATATTATCTTCAAGTATTGCTAAACCTTATTAGACAGCTTTGTGAGTCTCCCAGTCATGGGTTTATCAATTACAGATGATGTTTCTCTGTACTTGTTGATTATGCTTCGTAAAATCAAGTGATGCAGACCATTTCACTCAATGTGTTTCCTTCTTTATGCAGAAACACAATTCTATGGCGATCTTCTACTGAAATTTTAGCCATTTTGTTTTAAGCTAACAGTTAATTCTGATAGCTTTGTATTCTGCAGTATGAAGTGGGCTTTCAGCTTTATTGATAAAGAGGAACACCTATTGTTAATTACGAGGAACATCTGACAATGTGTCATCAATTAGGTTTCATTGGTAAATGTGATGGATTAGTTTACTTTGACGTTAGTATGTATTAAAGATTGGCAAATGGCAAGCTCGGTTTCTTCTCACCCAAAGAAAGCTGTATTAATAACAGTCAAAGTTGTTATAATAGTAATGGAGGCTTTGAGTAAAATGTTGAAGCTCCTAACATCCTTATATTGTAACTTCTGAATGTGAAAGACATATATATATATACTTTTTGTAATTAAAGGCGTTGCAAGAAAACTATTCACACTGCCTAACTGACTATTCACACTGCCTAACTGACTATTCACACTGCCTAACTGACTATTCACACTGCCTAACTGACTATTCACACTGCCTACGATGCGCTGCCAACACATGTTGTAATGACATTATTTTCATTCACAGTCAAAATTAAAACATGATGCTTGCTCGTTATAAAAGCAGTGTGATCAGGATATCAATAATAACATGACCGCAACGCTGACACAGTAAACTATCTTTGGCAGAACTATAGTTGATTCATATAAGCATGCTATTTACATAACAGTTCATATGAAACATATCTGGGCATGTTAATAACTATACACATGCATGATCTTGCTGCTGCTCCATGATGTGACAAAATACATTAGATTATGCTATTCTACTATACTGCTTCTTGAGTGCTTATAGAGAAATATCCTCCATAGATGCCTAAACTTGAATTAATTAATAAAATTCAACAAACACTTACAGCAAGCATTTATTATGTCTACCATGAAGCATCCATCAGCTTCTGTGTCTGTATACTGTTCTGTAGTACAGGGCTTCCCAAACGTTTTTAACTGAGACACTGAGGGCCACTGTTAGCACTCCTTCAGGAAAATGACAAACGAAAAACTTTTTTAAACCAGTAACACTGTAAATAATAAAAAAAAAATATAATATTTTGAGAAGTAAACATTGTATTTAACTTTCTTTTTTATATATATATATATATATATATATATATATATATATATATAATATATATATATATATATATATATAATATATATATATATATATATATATTATATATGTACATGCTCCCCAAACAATATCCACCCCTATACAAGTTTACTGTGGTGTACCTAGTACTGCAAATGCATATCATAAGCCTGTCCGCTTTCCCTCAGGAATGACAGCCAATCCTTTAGACCCAGGCTTTTTTTTCAGAAAGAACAGCACATGGATAAGAGAATTAACCATATGAAACATATAAATACAAACAGGGATCGATTTATAGAAACTTTGACCTTTCATTACTTTTCAGATTTCAGATATATGATTCATAGTTACCATGACATTTTTTTTTCAACCCCTCCAAAAATGAAACTCCGAAAATATTTCATTAAAAGATTTCTAAAGGAATAGAATGTGTGAAGTGCCTAAACTTGCTTTCCTTAACCTCTATGTGCACCTCATTTTAAGAAAATATGTTAGTAAAGACACAGTTTAATAAGCTGTAACAGAAGCACCATTTGCTGAAATTCAAACAGAACCCTTTTTTTGGGGACATTATCAACCCCCACCTGAATTACTGTACAACCCTTGACAGCACAACACTGCTGCATACTGAAAAGGCAAAGGTTATCTCACCCGGAAATAACTCTGCCCACATGCACCTGACAGCAATGTTTGATCATTCCAAGGTAGCTAGCGAAGACAGCAGCTCACTGGAAATGTCTTTAGTGCCAGCTGTGCCCTATCATAGTTAAGCCATAAACTGCTCCCGTGACACTGGCACCTGCACATCATTGATAGCTACAACATCTGTCGGAGAATACATGTGTTGAAGTAACTGAATATTACGGGTAGATTGAGTGCTGTATGCACCTTCTGTTGAGTTGTATTTAACTGTCAGGTTAATTATCTTTATTTAGTGCTGTGGTGTGTTTAATCTTTACGTGGATTTATTTTTATTTTTTCATTTAATCTGGATGAATACATTGTTTCTATTAATCTCTTATGTATTTCTGTTCCTTTCTGTCCCACCTTCCTCTTCCTGAACTCTATAGTACTGTGTGTTACACCCTTACCCTTCCTGAACTCCACAGCACTGTGAGTTACACCCTTACCCTTCCTGAACTCCACAGCTCTGTGAGTTACACCCTTACTCTACAGCACTGTGAATTATATGTTTCCAATGCTGCAATGCAGGGCAGTGTAGTTAATTTGTCTTTTAAAATGTGAATTCCAAAGGCAAAGAAATAACCTTCCGCATGTTCTGTGTGTGTGTGTGTGTGTGTGTGTGTGCGTGCGTGTGTGTGTGCAGCCACCCTCAAAGGTCGAAGATAAAGATCTATCAGGATTATGTTAGATACTAAATGGATAGCTAAACATGGAAAAGGTTGCAGCCTTCCAAAGTAGTAGTGAATAATTGACGTTTTTTCTATATTTTTGTATAATCATTTACCAAGTCGATAGAAGATGAGAAAGCTGTATTAAACTAACAGAGCCGTTGGGCTGCAGCAGTATTAGCTATTGAATTAGGCGTTCACGTTTGCTCCCTTTACTGTGACGTGTTGACTTTTTTTTCAGCACAGCTCCATTTTGGACTTGACCATTTAATAGCAGTAACTGACCTCTTGGTGCAACACGTTATCTTCCATTATCACTGTATGAAGCCAAAAACAGCCTCACGGGGCAGCTGTAACCTTTTGACAGCATGGTCCTCAGGCACCACATACAAATGAAAACGGTCCCTCAAGACCTTCCACTACATCTCCCAACACAAGCGGTGGAGTGCAAATGCAAAGCAGTGAATGAAACCAGATAGAGTCCTCAATAGCAGACACACTATTAACAGCACCTACAAGAACCAGGTATTCATTTTAGAGTTATAAACTAAAATAAAATGTAATGTTCTTTTTTTTCCCAAATTGACCTGTTAGGCTAACCTTACTTTTATTGGAAATATAACTCAAGTGCAAATGCATATTTTAAAGAAGTTGCAGTTCAATGTGGATTTGTTTGTTTGTTGTTGTTGTTTTATAGTTGTAATAAACATTAGATATACATTGTGATATGTCACTTCATTCAAGTAGAGCCTGCTGTGTTATGGTTGGTCATGTTGTATGGAGTGCAGCATATTAATATTGTTCGTCATGTTCTGTCATTGTTGCATGTGGGTTTATTTTTTTTATGTAATCTCCAGGTAGACGTTCTTGATTCATGGTGAGCCACAGCCGAACTCCAACTATAGGAATTGCTGGTTGTGAATATCAAGCATTTACTTTTGACTTGGAATTCAAGCCCATATCTGTAGCTGAAGTCCTTTCTTGGCAACAACACAGCTTGATTAATAATTCAGATGTAAATAATTCATAAGAGTGCAATCTTGCAAGTGCATTGTTATCCTATATTTTATTTTCCTTATAAGTGTGTGGTATGAAAATAGTTCAGTCACATTCAAACAGAGAGAAAAATAAATAAATAAACAGTAATCTGAGAAACAGGATCAGTGGGGCTCATTTTACAGTTGAAGAATTGTTAAAAAGAGAATCCGCCACTAACCAACACATCATCAGCAAGCGCATAAAGGCTCCGTGTGTAATTCTCTCATATTGCTTCCTTTGTTTCGGCCTCCTCCACCCCACCCCTCGCAGTGTGCCTCATCCCGGTGTGCCACTTCCTAGCTGCGGTACTGGGATGCATGTAATCGTTCATGTTTTTTCAGCTGGCCTTATGCAGGTAGCCTTTGTGCACCCACAGACTAGACCCAGAGCCCTGAGCACCCATCACCATAATAGAGCCCTGAGCACCATCACAGTAATAGAGCCCTGAGCGCCATCACAGTAATAGAGCCCTGAGTGCCCATCACAGTAATAGAGCCCTGAGCACCATCACAGTAATAGAGCCCTGAGTGCCATCACAGTAATAGAGCCCTGGGTGCCCATCACAGTAATAGAGCCCTGAGCGCCATCACAGTAATAGAGCCCTGAGCGCCATCACAGTAATAGAGCCCTGAGTGCCCATCACAGTAATAGAGCCCTGAGCGCCATCACAGTAATAGAGCCCTGAGCACCATCACAGTAATAGAGCCCTGAGCGCCATCACAGTAATAGAGCCCTGGGTGCCCATCACAGTAATAGAGCCCTGAGTGCCCATCACAGTAATAGAGCCCTGAGTGCCATCACAGTAATAGAGCCCTGGGTGCCCATCACAGTAATAGAGCCCTGAGTGCCATCACAGTAATAGAGCCCTGGGTGCCCATCACAGTAATAGAGCCCTGGGTGCCCATCACAGTAATAGAGCCCTGAGCGCCATCACAGTAACAGAGCCCTGAGCACCATCACAGTAATAGAGCCCTGAGTGCCCATCACAGTAATAGAGCCCTGAGCGCCATCACAGTAATAGAGCCCTGAGCGCCATCACAGTAATAGAGCCCTGAGCGCCATCACAGTAATAGAGCCCTGGGTGCCCATCACAGTAATAGAGCCCTGAGTGCCCATCACAGTAATAGAGCCCTGAGCACCATCACAGTAATAAAGCCCTGAGTGCCCATCACAGTAATAGAGCCCTGAGTGCCCATCACAGTAATAGAGCCCTGAGCGCCATCACAGTAATAGAGCCCTGAGCGCCATCACAGTAATAGAGCCCTGAGTGCCCATCACAGTAATAGAGCCCTGAGCGCCATCACAGTAATAGAGCCCTGAGTGCCCATCACAGTAACAGAGCCCTGAGCACCATCACAGTAATAGAGCCCTGAGTGCCCATCACAGTAATAGAGCCCTGAGCACCATCACAGTAATAGAGCCCTGAGCGCCATCACAGTAATAGAGCCCTGGGTGCCCATCACAGTAATAGAGCCCTGAGTGCCATCACAGTAATAGAGCCCTGGGTGCCCATCACAGTAATAGAGCCCTGAGTGCCCATCACAGTAACAGAGCCCTGAGCACCATCACAGTAATAGAGCCCTGAGTGCCATCACAGTAATAGAGCCCTGAGCGCCATCACAGTAATAGAGCTGAATATAACAGCTCGACATATAAGTCTTACTGAGAAAGGGTTGAGGTAATAGCCAACAACAGGTGTTGATGACAAAAATATGAAAAACAATATGCTTCATACCCTGAGCAGAGACACTGTGTTATATCTTGTCACGTATACTTCATACCCCGAGCACAGAGACACTGTGTTATATATTGTCCAGTATGCTTCATACCCTGAGCACAGAGACACAGTGTTATATATTGTCCAGTATGCTTCATACCCCGAGCACAGAGACACTGTGTTATATATTGTTCAGTATGCTTCATACCCTGAGCACAGAGACACTGTGTTATATATTGTCCAGTATGCTTCAAACCCTGAGCACAGAGACACTGTGTTATATATTGTTCAGTATGCTTCAAACCCTGAGCATAGAGACACTGTGTTATATATTGTCCAGTATGCTTCATACCCTGAGCACAGAGACACTGTGTTATATATTGTCCAGTATGCTTCATACCCTGAGCACAGAGACACTGTGTTATATATTGTTCAGTATGTTTCATACCCCGAACACAGAGACACTGTGTTATATATTGTTCAGTATGCTTCATACCCTGAGCACAGAGACACTGTGTTATATATTGTCCAGTATGCTTCATACCCAGAGCACAGAGACACTGTGTTATATATTGTTCAGTATGCTTCATACCCCGAACACAGAGACACTGTGTTATATATTGTCCAGTATGCTTCATACCCTGAGCGTAGAGACACTGTGTTATATATTGTCCAGTATGCTTCATACCCTGAGCACAGAGACACTGTGTTATATATTGTCCACTATGATTCATACCCTGAGCGTAGAGACACTGTGTTATATATTGTCCAGTATGCTTCATACCCTGAGCACAGAGACACTGTGTTATATATTGTCCAGTATGCTTCATACCCTGAGCACAGAGACACAGTGTTATATACTGTTCAGAATGCTTCATACCCTGAGCACAGAGACACAGTGTTATATATTGTCCAGTATGCTTCATACCCCGAACACAGAGACACTGTGTTATATATTGTTCAGTATGCTTCAAACCCTGAGCACAGAGACACTGTGTTATATATTGTCCAGTATGCTTCATACCCTGAGCACAGAGACACTGTGTTATATATTGTCCAGTATGCTTCAAACCCTGAGCACAGAGACACAGTGTTATATATTGTTCAGTATGCTTCATACTCCGAGCACAGAGACACTATGTTATATATTGTTCAGTATGCTTCATACCCTGAGCACAGAGACACAGTGTTATATATTGTTCAGTATGCTTCATACTCCGAGCACAGAGACACTATGTTATATATTGTTACATAGCTCTGCATAAGGGCCTCCAAGCTGGGGTTCACAGAATTAACCCACATCACAAGCATACCCAGATTAGGAATAATAATGTGTGTTTATTAAAATGTATATGTATACAGTAAGTATGTAAATCAGAGATGCACAGTGTATGGTACAATGTGGGTGTGTGCTGGTGTTGGAGGAAGGGGTGATTAACTTGTCTATAAATAGTGTACTGTAAAGATGTCAGACTCATGGGAAAATAAATCACTAATGTTAGCTTCTAAAACTTTCCTCCCACAGGGAATATGCACCACTAGCACTGTAATCAATATGTGTGCACACACAAACTAATGCACATTCTTCACCAACACGAACAGTACTAACAGTAATACCAAAGTGAATGTACTAATAAGTTTCTGCATTGTCACAGGTGCATGCAATCAGTTTATAATAACAGATCATACCAATCCCAATAAATTACTTGAATAGCTGTTTTGACAGCTAAGATCTATACCAACTGTATTATTGAAAATCTGCTTTGATTGGCTGGAGTATTAATGGTATTTGCCTGTTTTGGAGACGGCTGTGTGTCAATCACAGAGTGCTATCTGGAAAGGGGACTCATTGAGTTTGTAAACAGCGACAAATGTCACTCCACAGGAAACTCCTCTTCATGGTGTCGATTACATGGAAGTTAGTGTCGAATTGCAGATGTATTTTCACCGAGCGCATGGTCTAATGTGTAACAATGACTACCACAGATTCATACGAAACATTATCACAGCCACTGGTCTTAAAACTAATTTATGCAAAGAAGCGCTTGTTCTGTAAACTGTCACTAAATACTTGACAGCAATATGATATTGATGTACTGTGAAAGTACTTCTGTAAAGTAGACTTGTTTTTAGTATAATGCGTTCCTCAGAACCATTATGGCCTACTGGGAAAGGATGTAACTTTTGATTGGGTAACAAGTTTTATCGCAGCAATGCCATCCGATTGCTTCAATGGAACAATAAAATTAGGTATAATTATTTATTAGTGTTATTAAGTGCAAGAAAATACAATAAACTACACCATGAGGGGTGTAAGGAATTTTGTAATAGTTTTTGAGTTAGAACTGATTATAATCTGTTATTTTCTGTTACAAATTGAACAAAGAAGCTGGGAGTGCTATTTTGGGGGTTTTTGAGTTCTGGACTGTAAGAAAATGTATAGTCCATACTCATATTATTAGAATATTTGGAATATATGGTATTTTCAATGGAGAGATATTGAGCACAGAGTTTAGGTCTGTCTCATTAAATTTCACATTGACTAAAGGGAGAGCAAATATCACCATTTATTGGCATTTGTGAAAGGGGGTTCTGCTCTGCTTGGTTGCATGGGGGGGATGAGAGAATCTCAGAGATAACAAGATGCAAAGGAATGTTTGTGAGGCTTGGAAAATTGCCACGTATCCAGGTATAGAGGAAGGGGTCTTAAATGATGTCATTATAGGGTGTGTTTTATGTTATTCAAAAGTGATTGCAGTCATTTTCTGTGACCCAGAGCATTTGTCTCTGCTTTCTTCAAATAGTTCTATTCTTGTAATTACAGCAATAATCATGTTTTTGACTTCACGAATAGTGTTTTTAAGTTGTTTATCAACTGTTCCTTACAGGGGTAACTGAACACAAAGTCAGTAGTTGTCTGGTATTCTGTACACTTACTTTGCTGTCACTGGAATACACCACTGAACAGCTCAGCTCTGTACTCTGTCCGTCTGTGCTGTAGCTCAGCGTTTGCATATAATACCCTGTAAGTAAATCAGGGTGGTTATTCACGTCACAACGCTCACTGTACTTGGCTGAAGATGAGGCATGTGTCAATCTGTTTCTTATAGTTTCAACTTATATATCGGGGTCCTTGAAATGCAAGTCAACTAATGAATCAATAAGAAATTGATTTTATTTTACATATAGCCAATCACTTGTTTTAAACAGGCACTGTTTTATTTGTAATTGTCACATGACTACCAGCATTTACTGATCTGACAAATGCAAATTAGAATGTTTATACCATCATAATGAACACAAATTAAAGCATCGGTTTGAGTGAACTGTAAGTGAAAATACGGTATAACTTCAGAATATTCACTCTGTCTTTTTAGGAGTACGACAATGGATACGGCACAGCCTACGAAGATCAAGGTTACGACTCCTATGACAACAATTACACTGATCAAGGTCAAAAGTAAGAGTTCTTGTGGTTGATTTTTACTAAATAAATTATCTGTTTTGGTCAAGTTAAAGGTGTTGTTTCTACTTGCAGTACATGATATTGTTAGGTTTCTCAAACAACCCTTTCAGTTTGTATAGGACATTTTATCTCTGTCACTGTCTTGTCTCGTGCTATTCAACTTTAATTTGAGTTTGTTTACTAGTGTGCCTCACTGTTTATTTTACTAATGAGAGTTTACTCTCAGTGCAAGATATGCGTTCTATTATTGTTTACTCAAGTCTAATTATATATATATATATATATATATATATATATATATATATATATATATATATATATATATATAGTTGTTTTGTGGCGACACAAGGTTACGGGGGCTCTTCCTGGAATAACAGTACATATTAGGTCACTTTCTCATGTAAATTTTTTATTTTCGTTTTAAATAAATCAAAAAAATAATTAATAGGAATGCAATTATATCCCTGGTGTTTAATTAGGGTAATTTGAAATTTGGAAAAGTAGTCCCATTATAACTTTAAACTGCAAGCTAAGTTAAGCTGATAAATTTATTGAAACATGCAAAAGTAAGTACATATTTGTTTTTGACGTTTTGAATTGTACATTGCCATTGAAAAGATCCACCAGGAGGTGCACTGAATTATTATTTTTTCTCTCTGTGCAAGACACTGTTGTTTCAGATGAGTGGAGGGACGGAAGTAAAATAAAAATGTAATGCCGTCTCGTATTTCATTAATTTTTCAAGGTCTGTTGGAGAGTGGTCGATAATGTGCAGAAGTGTCTTTTTCTGTTTTCTGTAGAGTTTACAAACTGATAAAAAGACATTACTTAAAGTGATGAAGTCGGGTGAGTGTGTATATTGACAGATTCCCCAGTTTTGTTTTCATTTAGATTATAGTTTATTGCAGCTCAGAGTCTAATATAGCTAGACATTTTATATTCTTCTCCTCATACATTTCCATAGAAATCCCTTAGCATTTTGTTAAGATGTGCATTTTCTACAGTTGAGCTGGGTACAGTTGTCTGCACTTATTTGCATATTGGATAATTGCATAAATCGCTTAATTGCATAGCATGCAGCTGGCCCCAAAATGTTCTGTGATTGTATGATACGATTAAATGCACATCAGCTAAATACATAATTTGCTTAATTGCATGAAGCTGTGGGGTCCCGAAGTCCATTGTATATTGCATTTTAATTTGGATAATTGGATCATTGCATAATGCAGCAGGTTGTAATCAAACGGACGACTCATTCAGAATGACGCAGCCAAGTGTCATTCTAGTTGTTAAGTGGTACAGCCAATTACAAAGCAGCAAAGTTACAGTTTGACACTGCAATCCCACGTGTGCTGTCAACGGTCTGTTGCTATGCATGTCTTGTCGACGTTGTATTGCGATGCACGTTTTTGCTTCAGCTCTACTGGCTTTGAAAGTTCGAGTGTTTAAAAAATAAAAATAATAATGTTTGAGTGTTTCAGAAATAGCAGTATTGTAGAGCTATAGCAATGGCATGTCAGCGAGAAAAACACACAAGAAAGACAGAAAACGGCAAAGCGAATCTGTAAAACTCTTGAGCCTCAGCACACTACAAGCCTTCATGGAGGCAAATGGTTGTCAGTATTATGACAGTTTTTACAGTTTGCAATCATTTGTATATCAGCTCAGTAAGCCACATACTGGGCAGGCTTCCATCAAATATCTTCTTGCTGCAGTGTAGTCACAAGACCTATAGTAAGGTAGTGTACACACCTGTTCTTTCACGTGTATGTTTAACTGTACTGTGTTACAACAACTGAGTTTATGCCGGCTGTTATATACTGTACATTATTTTACATTATTTTACTTTTCATATCGTGCGTTGCCAGAGAATAGTGTTTTTGTACTGAACGCATAATGCTTTTCAAGTTGGTTTATTTTTTTGAACTTGTTCAGTATTTTAAGTTATTGTAATAAAATATAAGGAAAAAATTAAGTTATCAATCTGATCAAAACAAGTCACATATACATGTACACGTATCTATAGACCTATTGTCATCCCATTGTATTCACTCACTCCTGTTATGTGCATACTCTGGTTATGTGCATGACCTCACACCAGTCCAGAGCCCATGCAATTATGCGAGTCGATTGTATTTCTTAGTTCTGTGTTTAGCCCATCCTGAAAGAGAGCAATTGCCCGTTTTGTCATTTGTTTTTCTCAGTGATTTGTCAGTGATTTCTCATATGTGATAAGGCTCGAACTGCCTCTATCCATCCAATATATGGACAGCTGGAACCTTGCTCAACCATTCACATCGCCAGCTCTGGATTATATACAGTTGTAGTCAAAAGTTTACATACCTCAATGGAAATTTATAATTTCTAAAAATTATAAATTTACAAGAAATAGATGTCTACAATTATTTATTTCAGCATTTTTTCCCCAAAACTCTAATTCAAAAGTATTCATACCCTTTGATGCTATGATAGTATTGTCTACAAGGTGCTAAAAATTTCAATATGATAAAGCAGAAAGAGACTAGAAAGTGCTGGATTGTAGGTGAACATTCCTAGAGAGTATAAAAGGTTTAGGCATAGGATGAGTGCTCTCATTACCAATAAGTCAATATGGGAAAAAAAGTAAACTGCTATATTAAGACCTTTATTGTCATAAAGCTGGAGGAGGATACAGGAATATTTCCTAGCATTTGAGTATCCCAATTTCAACTATTGTTTCTATTTTCAAGAAGTACAAGACTTGTGGTACTGTCAGAAGAGAGAAGGTTCTTTCACCAAGAACAAGTCGAATAATTGTGAGGAATCTGACAGTCATTACGTTTGGAGAAAGTCTACTGTCAAGCATGGTTATAGCAAGTTGGTAATATCCTTCTATGGGGCTATTTTTCCTCTAATGGCACAGGAAATTTAGTTCCAATATGTGGTAAAATGGATTTTATAGAATGCCAATCTTCTGAAAACCTCAGCTACAAAACTTGATTTAAAGAGCAACTGGATGTTCCAACACAACAATGATCCAAAGCACACATCAAAATCTACTTCAGCATGCTTAAAGAAGAATAAAGTCAAGTTCTGGAATGACCTAGTCAAAGTCTAAATCCGATTGGGAATCGTTGGTATGAGTTGAAGGAGGCTGTGCACAAGAGATATCCTTGGAATTTGAATAAACTGGAACAATTTTGCGCTGAAAAACTGCCAAAAATCACTAAAGAATCATGCCAAAAGACAAATATCCTAATTGTTTAAAATAGGTTATTAATGCTAAAGGTGCCTCAACTAGCTATTAATTTCATTTTCCTTGTCAGGGTATGAATACTTTTGAATTACCATTCATGAAGCTTTTAAAAAAAAAAAAAATGCTGAAATAAATAATTGTAGACATCTATTTCCTGTAACTTTTTTTCCTTATCCACAAAAGCAAAACTTTTGCTACAAAATAATTTGTAGAAATTATAAATATCCATTTGGGTTTGTAAACTTTTGACTACAACTACTGCTCCCTGTAATGGGATTGTAGAGTGGACCTCCCGAACAGACCTAGTGTCTTTGTGCTTCATATTTACAGTACTGCTAATAGCTGGGAACTATTTTAGATCTGTGATGCAAGCCACTGTTCTAACGTAGGGAAATAAAAACAAGGAAATACACCCAGATATACACAGAGGCAGACAGGCTGATTTCTTTATAAATAACCAGAAGTGTGTGTCAGTCAAGGTTGGGTAGTTATGAGATAGACCTGCACTTGTTTTGCCATGTTACTCTGCTTTTCTGAATTGTGCTTTTGTTTGTGTTCTAGTTGTTATGTCTGCTTCAGTGCTTTCAAAAAGAGTTAATTTTCCACAGGACATGCTGTAAGGAGACAGAAATAGCATATCAGGAAGAGTTGCAGTGGTTAGAGAGGTATAGAGTCGTCTCCCATTCGCGCCCATGTCTTTCCCTATGTGAAGTTGCAGTGGTTAGAGAGGTATAGAGTCGTCTCCCATTCGCACCCATGTCTTTCCCTATGTGATGTTGCAGTGGTTAGAGAGGTATAGAGTCGTCTCCCATTCGCGCCCATGTCTTTCCCTATGTGATGCTGCAGTGGTTAGAGATGTATAGAGTCGTCTCCCATTCGCGCCCATGTCTTTCCCTATGTGAAGTTGCAGTGGTTAGAGAGGTATAGAGTCGTCTCCCATTCGCGCCCATGTCTTTCCCTATGTGATGTTGCAGTGGTTAGAGAGGTATAGAGTCGTCTCCCATTCGCGCCCATGTCTTTCCCTATGTGATGTTGCAGTGGTTAGAGAGGTATAGAGTCGTCTCCCATTCGCGCCCATGTCTTTCCCTATGTGATGTTGCAGTGGTTAGAGAGGTATAGAGTCGTCTCCCATTCGCGTCTATGTCTTTCCCTATGTGATGCTGCAGTGGTTAGAGAGGTATAGAGTAGAGTCTTTCCCTATGTGATGTCCCATTCGCGCCTATGTCTTTCCCTATGTGATGCTGCAGTGGTTAGAGAGGTATAGAGTTGTCTCCCATTCACACCCATGTCTTTCCCTATGTGAAGTTGCAGTGGTTAGAGAGGTATAGAGTCGTCTCCCATTCGCGCCCATGTCTTTCCCTATGTGATGTTGCAGTGGTTAGAGAGGTATAGAGTCGTCTCCCATTCGCGCCCATGTCTTTCCCTATGTGATGTTGCAGTGGTTAGAGAGGTATAGAGTCGTCTCCCATTCGCGCCCATGTCTTTCCCTATGTGATGTTGCAGTGGTTAGAGAGGTATAGAGTCGTCTCCCATTCGCGCCCATGTCTTTCCCTATGTGATGTTGCAGTGGTTAGAGAGGTATAGAGTCGTCTCCCATTCGCGCCCATGTCTTTCCCTATGTGATGTTGCAGTGGTTAGAGAGGTATAGAGTCGTCTCCCATTCGCGCCCATGTCTTTCCCTATGTGATGTTGCAGTGGTTAGAGAGGTATAGAGTCGTCTCCCATTCGCACCCATGTCTTTCCCTATGTGATGTTGCAGTGGTTAGAGAGGTATAGAGTCGTCTCCCATTCGCGCCCATGTCTTTCCCTATGTGATGTTGCAGTGGTTAGAGAGGTGAGTCGTCTCCCATTCGCGCCCATGTGAGTGGTTAGTTCTCCCATTCGCATGTCTTTCCCTATGGTTAGAGAGGTATAGAGTCGTCTCCCATTCGCGCCCATGTCTTTCCCTATGTGATGTTGCAGTGGTTAGAGAGGTATAGAGTCGTCTCCCATTCGCGCCCATGTCTTTCCCTATGTGATGTTGCAGTGGTTAGAGAGGTATAGAGTCGTCTCCCATTCGCGCCCATGTCTTTCCCTATGTGATGTTGCAGTGGTTAGAGAGGTATAGAGTCGTCTCCCATTCGCGCCCATGTCTTTCCCTATGTGATGTTGCAGTGGTTAGAGAGGTATAGAGTCGTCTCCCATTCGCGCCCATGTCTTTCCCTATGTGATGTTGCAGTGGTTAGAGAGGTATAGAGTCGTCTCCCATTCGCGCCCATGTCTTTCCCTATGTGATGTTGCAGTGGTTAGAGAGGTATAGAGTCGTCTCCCATTCGCGCCCATGTCTTTCCCTATGTGATGTTGCAGTGGTTAGAGAGGTATAGAGTCGTCTCCCATTCGCGCCCATGTCTTTCCCTATGTGATGTTGCAGTGGTTAGAGAGGTATAGAGTCGTCTCCCATTCGCGCCCATGTCTTTCCCTATGTGATGTTGCAGTGGTTAGAGAGGTATAGAGTCGTCTCCCATTCGCGCCCATGTCTTTCCCTATGTGATGTTGCAGTGGTTAGAGAGGTATAGAGTCGTCTCCCATTCGCGCCCATGTCTTTCCCTATGTGATGTTGCAGTGGTTAGAGAGGTATAGAGTCGTCTCCCATTCGCGCCCATGTCTTTCCCTATGTGAAGTTGCAGTGGTTAGAGAGGTATAGAGTCGTCTCCCATTCGCGCCCATGTCTTTCCCTATGTGATGCTGCAGTGGTTAGAGAGGTATAGAGTCGTTTCCCATTCGCGCCCATGTCTTTCCCTATGTGATGTTGCAGTGGTTAGAGAGGTATAGAGTCGTCTCCCATTCGCGCCCATGTCTTTCCCTATGTGAATGTTGCAGTGGTTAGAGAGGTATAGAGTCGTCTCCCATTCGCGCCCATGTCTTTCCCTATGTGATGTTGCAGTGGTTAGAGAGGTATAGAGTCGTCTCCCATTCGCGCCCATGTCTTTCCCTATGTGATGTTGCAGTGGTTAGAGAGGTATAGAGTCGTCTCCCATTCGCGCCCATGTCTTTCCCTATGTGATGTTGCAGTGGTTAGAGAGGTATAGAGTCGTCTCCCATTCGCGCCCATGTCTTTCCCTATGTGATGTTGCAGTGGTTAGAGAGGTATAGAGTCGTCTCCCATTCGCGCCCATGTCTTTCCCTATGTGATGTTGCAGTGGTTAGAGAGGTATAGAGTCGTCTCCCATTCGCGCCCATGTCTTTCCCTATGTGATGTTGCAGTGGTTAGAGAGGTATAGAGTCGTCTCCCATTCGCGCCCATGTCTTTCCCTATGTGATGTTGCAGTGGTTAGAGAGGTATAGAGTCGTCTCCCATTCGCACCCATGTCTTTCCCTATGTGATGTTGCAGTGGTTAGAGAGGTATAGAGTCGTCTCCCATTCGCGCCCATGTCTTTCCCTATGTGATGTTGCAGTGGTTAGAGAGGTATAGAGTCGTCTCCCATTCGCGCCCATGTCTTTCCCTATGTGATGTTGCAGTGGTTAGAGAGGTATAGAGTCGTCTCCCATTCGCGCCCATGTCTTTCCCTATGTGATGTTGCAGTGGTTAGAGAGGTATAGAGTCGTCTCCCATTCGCGCCCATGTCTTTCCCTATGTGATGTTGCAGTGGTTAGAGAGGTATAGAGTCGTCTCCCATTCGCGCCCATGTCTTTCCCTATGTGATGTTGCAGTGGTTAGAGAGGTATAGAGTCGTCTCCCATTCGCGCCCATGTCTTTCCCTATGTGATGTTGCAGTGGTTAGAGAGGTATAGAGTCATCTCCCATTCGCGCCCATGTCTTTCCCTATGTGATGCTGCAGTGGTTAGAGAGGTATAGAGTCGTCTCCCATTCGCACCCATGTCTTTCCCTATGTGATGTTGCAGTGGTTAGAGAGGTATAGAGTCGTCTCCCATTCGCGCCCATGTCTTTCCCTATGTGATGTTGCAGTGGTTAGAGAGGTATAGAGTCGTCTCCCATTCGCACCCATGTCTTTCCCTATGTGATGTTGCAGTGGTTAGAGAGGTATAGAGTCGTCTCCCATTCGCGCCCATGTCTTTCCCTATGTGATGTTGCAGTGGTTAGAGAGGTATAGAGTCGTCTCCCATTCGCGCCCATGTCTTTCCCTATGTGATGTTGCAGTGGTTAGAGAGGTATAGAGTCGTCTCCCATTCGCGCCCATGTCTTTCCCTATGTGATGTTGCAGTGGTTAGAGAGGTATAGAGTCGTCTCCCATTCGCGCCCATGTCTTTCCCTATGTGATGTTGCAGTGGTTAGAGAGGTATAGAGTCGTCTCCCATTCGCGCCCATGTCTTTCCCTATGTGATGTTGCAGTGGTTAGAGAGGTATAGAGTCGTCTCCCATTCGCGCCCATGTCTTTCCCTATGTGATGTTGCAGTGGTTAGAGAGGTATAGAGTCGTCTCCCATTCGCGCCCATGTCTTTCCCTATGTGATGTTGCAGTGGTTAGAGAGGTATAGAGTCGTCTCCCATTCGCGCCCATGTCTTTCCCTATGTGATGTTGCAGTGGTTAGAGAGGTATAGAGTCGTCTCCCATTCGCGCCCATGTCTTTCCCTATGTGATGTTGCAGTGGTTAGAGAGGTATAGAGTCGTCTCCCATTCGCGCCCATGTCTTTCCCTATGTGATGTTGCAGTGGTTAGAGAGGTATAGAGTCGTCTCCCATTCGCGCCCATGTCTTTCCCTATGTGATGTTGCAGTGGTTAGAGAGGTATAGAGTCGTCTCCCATTCGCGCCCATGTCTTTCCCTATGTGATGTTGCAGTGGTTAGAGAGGTATAGAGTCGTCTCCCATTCGCGCCCATGTCTTTCCCTATGTGATGTTGCAGTGGTTAGAGAGGTATAGAGTCGTCTCCCATTCGCACCCATGTCTTTCCCTATGTGATGTTGCAGTGGTTAGAGAGGTATAGAGTCGTCTCCCATTCGCGCCCATGTCTTTCCCTATGTGATGTTGCAGTGGTTAGAGAGGTATAGAGTCGTCTCCCATTCGCGCCCATGTCTTTCCCTATGTGATGTTGCAGTGGTTAGAGAGGTATAGAGTCGTCTCCCATTCGCGCCCATGTCTTTCCCTATGTGATGTTGCAGTGGTTAGAGAGGTATAGAGTCGTCTCCCATTCGCGCCCATGTCTTTCCCTATGTGATGTTGCAGTGGTTAGAGAGGTATAGAGTCGTCTCCCATTCGCGCCCATGTCTTTCCCTATGTGATGTTGCAGTGGTTAGAGAGGTATAGAGTCGTCTCCCATTCGCGCCCATGTCTTTCCCTATGTGATGTTGCAGTGGTTAGAGAGGTATAGAGTCGTCTCCCATTCGCGCCCATGTCTTTCCCTATGTGATGTTGCAGTGGTTAGAGAGGTATAGAGTCGTCTCCCATTCGCGCCCATGTCTTTCCCTATGTGATGTTGCAGTGGTTAGAGAGGTATAGAGTCGTCTCCCATTCGCGCCCATGTCTTTCCCTATGTGATGTTGCAGTGGTTAGAGAGGTATAGAGTCGTCTCCCATTCGCGCCCATGTCTTTCCCTATGTGATGTTGCAGTGGTTAGAGAGGTATAGAGTCGTCTCCCATTCGCGCCCATGTCTTTCCCTATGTGATGTTGCAGTGGTTAGAGAGGTATAGAGTCGTCTCCCATTCGCGCCCATGTCTTTCCCTATGTGATGTTGCAGTGGTTAGAGAGGTATAGAGTCGTCTCCCATTCGCGCCCATGTCTTTCCCTATGTGATGTTGCAGTGGTTAGAGAGGTATAGAGTCGTCTCCCATTCGCGCCCATGTCTTTCCCTATGTGATGTTGCAGTGGTTAGAGAGGTATAGAGTCGTCTCCCATTCGCGCCCATGTCTTTCCCTATGTGATGTTGCAGTGGTTAGAGAGGTATAGAGTCGTCTCCCATTCGCGCCCATGTCTTTCCCTATGTGATGTTGCAGTGGTTAGAGAGGTATAGAGTCGTCTCCCATTCGCGCCCATGTCTTTCCCTATGTGATGTTGCAGTGGTTAGAGAGGTATAGAGTCGTCTCCCATTCGCGCCCATGTCTTTCCCTATGTGATGTTGCAGTGGTTAGAGAGGTATAGAGTCGTCTCCCATTCGCGCCCATGTCTTTCCCTATGTGATGTTGCAGTGGTTAGAGAGGTATAGAGTCGTCTCCCATTCGCGCCCATGTCTTTCCCTATGTGATGTTGCAGTGGTTAGAGAGGTATAGAGTCGTCTCCCATTCGCGCCCATGTCTTTCCCTATGTGATGTTGCAGTGGTTAGAGAGGTATAGAGTCGTCTCCCATTCGCGCCCATGTCTTTCCCTATGTGATGTTGCAGTGGTTAGAGAGGTATAGAGTCGTCTCCCATTCGCGCCCATGTCTTTCCCTATGTGATGTTGCAGTGGTTAGAGAGGTATAGAGTCGTCTCCCATTCGCGCCCATGTCTTTCCCTATGTGATGTTGCAGTGGTTAGAGAGGTATAGAGTCGTCTCCCATTCGCGCCCATGTCTTTCCCTATGTGATGTTGCAGTGGTTAGAGAGGTATAGAGTCGTCTCCCATTCGCGCCCATGTCTTTCCCTATGTGATGTTGCAGTGGTTAGAGAGGTATAGAGTCGTCTCCCATTCGCGCCCATGTCTTTCCCTATGTGATGTTGCAGTGGTTAGAGAGGTATAGAGTCGTCTCCCATTCGCGCCCATGTCTTTCCCTATGTGATGTTGCAGTGGTTAGAGAGGTATAGAGTCGTCTCCCATTCGCGCCCATGTCTTTCCCTATGTGATGTTGCAGTGGTTAGAGAGGTATAGAGTCGTCTCCCATTCGCGCCCATGTCTTTCCCTATGTGATGTTGCAGTGGTTAGAGAGGTATAGAGTCGTCTCCCATTCGCGCCCATGTCTTTCCCTATGTGATGTTGCAGTGGTTAGAGAGGTATAGAGTCGTCTCCCATTCGCACCCATGTCTTTCCCTATGTGATGTTGCAGTGGTTAGAGAGGTATAGAGTCGTCTCCCATTCGCAGTGGTTAGAGAGGTATAGAGTCGTCCATGTCTTTCCCTATGTGATGTTGCAGTGGTTAGAGAGGTATAGAGTCGTCTCCCATTCGCGCCCATGTCTTTCCCTATGTGATGTTGCAGTGGTTAGAGAGGTATAGAGTCGTCTCCCATTCGCGCCCATGTCTTTCCCTATGTGATGTTGCAGTGGTTAGAGAGGTATAGAGTCGTCTCCCATTCGCGCCCATGTCTTTCCCTATGTGATGTTGCAGTGGTTAGAGAGGTATAGAGTCGTCTCCCATTCGCGCCCATGTCTTTCCCTATGTGATGTTGCAGTGGTTAGAGAGGTATAGAGTCGTCTCCCATTCGCGCCCATGTCTTTCCCTATGTGATGTTGCAGTGGTTAGAGAGGTATAGAGTCGTCTCCCATTCGCGCCCATGTCTTTCCCTATGTGATGTTGCAGTGGTTAGAGAGGTATAGAGTCGTCTCCCATTCGCGCCCATGTCTTTCCCTATGTGATGTTGCAGTGGTTAGAGAGGTATAGAGTCGTCTCCCATTCGCGCCCATGTCTTTCCCTATGTGATGTTGCAGTGGTTAGAGAGGTATAGAGTCGTCTCCCATTCGCGCCCATGTCTTTCCCTATGTGATGTTGCAGTGGTTAGAGAGGTATAGAGTCGTCTCCCATTCGCGCCCATGTCTTTCCCTATGTGATGTTGCAGTGGTTAGAGAGGTATAGAGTCGTCTCCCATTCGCGCCCATGTCTTTCCCTATGTGATGTTGCAGTGGTTAGAGAGGTATAGAGTCGTCTCCCATTCGCGCCCATGTCTTTCCCTATGTGATGTTGCAGTGGTTAGAGAGGTATAGAGTCGTCTCCCATTCGCGCCCATGTCTTTCCCTATGTGAAGTTGCAGTGGTTAGAGAGGTATAGAGTCGTCTCCCATTCGCGCCCATGTCTTTCCCTATGTGATGTTGCAGTGGTTAGAGAGGTGTAGAGTCGTCTCCCATTCGCGCCCATGTCTTTCCCTATGTGATGTTGCAGTGGTTAGAGAGGTATAGAGTCGTCTCCCATTCGCGCCCATGTCTTTCCCTATGTGATGTTGCAGTGGTTAGAGAGGTATAGAGTCGTCTCCCATTCGCGCCCATGTCTTTCCCTATGTGATGTTGCAGTGGTTAGAGAGGTATAGAGTCGTCTCCCATTCGCGCCCATTTCTTTCCCTATGTGATGTTGCAGTGGTTAGAGAGGTATAGAGTTGTCTCCCATTCACGCCCATGTCTTTCCCTATGTGATGTTGCAGTGGTTAGAGAGGTATAGAGTCGTCTCCCATTCGCGCCCATGTCTTTCCCTATGTGATGTTGCAGTGGTTAGAGAGGTATAGAGTCGTCTCCCATTCGCGCCCATGTCTTTCCCTATGTGATGTTGCAGTGGTTAGAGAGGTATAGAGTCGTCTCCCATTCGCGCCCATGTCTTTCCCTATGTGATGTTGCAGTGGTTAGAGAGGTATAGAGTCGTCTCCCATTCGCACCCATTTCTTTCCCTATGTGATGTTGCAGTGGTTAGAGAGGTATAGAGTCGTCTCCCATTCGCGCCCATGTCTTTCCCTATGTGATGTTGCAGTGGTTAGAGAGGTATAGAGTCGTCTCCCATTCGCGCCCATGTCTTTCCCTATGTGATGTTGCAGTGGTTAGAGAGGTATAGAGTCGTCTCCCATTCGCGCCCATGTCTTTCCCTATGTGATGTTGCAGTGGTTAGAGAGGTATAGAGTTGTCTCCCATTCACGCCCATGCTTTTCCTTACGTGATGTTTACTGTTTTCTTTGTGCAAATGTCAAGTTCTGGTGGAGGAAAAAGGCTTTCAAAGTGGTTTTGTCCCAAGGCTGTGTTCTTTTTGAAAAGATTCATTTTGTGGAGTAAAGTCTGAGGGCACATCTGGACCTGCTAGCTGTTTTGGATGTATAAACTACTGCAGAAAACATGCCCTAGGTATTGAGCTATTTGCTTTAAAAGCAGATAATGGCAGCGGCTTTGAGGCATGAGAAGAATAGATTCCATCATGCAGGGGAAGAATGCCAGGGGCCTCCACCAGACTGAAACCGATTTCATGTCTGTTATCCAGCTTGGGACTGGGTAACTCACTGGGATGAAGTTACATCTTCTGTCTTCAGAGCCCCCTCTTTGAAATGTGTCTCTGGCTGGGGGGCTCATTGGATTCGCTGTGAGATAATGTAACCTTGTAAGTGCTGGGTCCCAGGTTTAATTCAATACATATTAAACTATATACAGTATATACTGTATGTGTATATATATATATATATATATATATATATATATATATATATATATATATATATATATATATATATGTGTGTGTGTGTGTGTGTGTGTGTGTGTGTGTGTGTGTGTGTGTGTGTGTGTGTATATATATAACAATCAATGACTGTTTAAGGAGAAGGGTGGAACTACGTACAGTAAATATCTTCTTATTATCCCAGAAAAGTTATTAGATGGACAAGTGGACACAATAACATTGTCTTCCTGTTTGCTACACTATTGGACTAAACGTTTAAGAACAGGAAATGGCAGATTGTAACTCACACCATAGAAATGTCTAATAATAGTTCACCGATCATTCTGAGACAGACTCATGAAATGAATAATATATTAGCATGGCCAGAATAATACACAGCTACATTCTGGAGTAAACATTTATATTTCAAGAGATACCGGTACCTCAAAACTGTTTCTGTTATACCAAGTGACATTATTCCCAATGACACAAAAAAATGCACTTATATAAAAGCACCAGCTGTGTTACCTCGCAATGAACAGTAGCCCCCTCCAAAAAATGTCTGAAACGCTTCACTAACACTTTACATTATGTGTCTCTAATTACATGTATTTACATTGCAACTACTATGTCAATACACATTATGTCTGCTTGTGAACTTACACATAATTACAATGTTATTATACATAGTTACAATGTACTTAATGTGTAAATCTTTTTGCACAATATTTGTAAGTACACAATTGTGTCAGAAAAGAATTAGGGTTATATGCAAAACAATTTACGTGTTAACTATATTGTAACTATGCATAATAAAATTCTAATTATGTGTAAGTACACTCGTATTTACTAAGTAACTACTATGTTCAGTAACTAAGCACAACTTTGTAACATTTTATATAGAGTTGATGTATTTATGTCATCCAAACTCTTTCATTTAAGTACACTCTAAAACATGCTGTGTACATTTATTCCTAATCTTTGGTTTATTTATTTATTATTGATGTGTGTCCAAAAACTTAAGAAAAAAAATACTTGCATGCTTAGCAAAGTTTGAAACTTTATATTTGGAAAACGGAGAAATAAAAATGAATTTGGAGGAGAGTGCTATTTTAAACGAACATACTTGAAGAAGAGCTAAGGCTGCTTGAAAAAGAAAACAAGAACCATTGCACATCAAAAAAGCAGCCACTCTGTGCTTCTGGACAGCCCCCAGCCCCAGAAATGTCTTTAGTATATGTGACAACACCGCAGAAAGTCACTTGTTTTAGCATAATAGCAGCTGCTAAAAGCTGGGGCTACTACATGCTGTGTGGGTTATCTAGGACTAGAGTTATTATTGTCATATCACATGCTGTTTGGTGTTCCTGGAGGCTTTTTATGTTTCAGGTTTTGTATGTGGCTGCTTTGTTCTCCACAGCTGTCCTTGCTATGTACATAATCATTCATTTTTTTTAATCAAAAGAGCACTATTAAATAGCTCCTGAATACCCGCACTGTACCGATCAAACGCATTGAAGTTAACAAACCATGGAGTTATTGTGCTTCCTTTGTATTGGGTGAGTTATAAATACATCCAGCTCTGTATTATTCTGAGTGAGAACCCATGCAGACCCGGCATTGTAGTGGCAGAATTCCATTCTCTGAGACACATGGAGGTGTGCAGTAGCATTACAGACATTCAGGAGGATGGTTTTTTTTCTATTTAATATAAAATATTCATGAATGGACCGTTGGGATGTATATTTCATTTTTTCACATCAAAAGCACTTCACTTCACTTGACACCTTTATGTATTATTTTGGGTAAAACAGTGTTTTTTAAGCACACTTGGACATGGGGCCAAGTTGTAAATAAATGAAATGGCTTGTTAAATTGCCACTGAGAGCTCTTTATGGATGGATGAACTGCAGCCATGAGTTCTGTAGCGTGCATCTAAATTGTGTTGATGTATAAAATGCACCCCCAATACGCTGTAGCTGTGGATTGCATGGAGACTTCAGGTGGGATAAGTTTGTCAGTAAGTTTCACTGAACTAGGTCAAGAATACATGAAATAATGAAGGTGTTACTGCCATGTGTTCAGTTCTGTAAATATCTGTCTATTTGTAGTGGTTGCATTCTTGTTGCCATTGGATCAGGACACAGCAGATAGATTTATTTGTGCCATCAGCAGATTTCCAACAGATGTTTCTAGCAAGAGTGATGAGAACTTCAAAAGTAAACAATGGAAGATTCATTCATAATCCTTTTCTGAAGAGTATGTATGTGTCATCTTCAGAAACACTTAGGATTGACAGGGCTGCTGGCTGGAATCCGCAGCAATGGTGTGGTGAACCATTGTGTGATTGGGTTATGTTCTTATCTACAACCACACACAATCTAAGTGTCTTTTCTTCTGTCATATTTATTGGGGGAACACAACTGAAAAATATATATATATATATATATATATATATATATATATATATATATATATATATATATATATATATATATATATATTCATGCACAAAACTATATTAATACAGTGTTAGGGTTCAACTCATTGTCACAAAAACAAGGAAATGTCTGGCAGTCTGCGGTAGCTTGTGTTGTCTGGTTCCACTGACTGCTTGTGCGGGGGTGGGAATGGCGAGTTGGGGTTAACAATCCTAACGCCACATTCCTTTGTTTTTGCGTTAATTCCTCCCTGCTTAGAAAAAAAAAAAAAACATGTGCAAATACACATTTGTTTAATTGTTTAATTGATTTGTTAATTTTGTTTTATTATTATTTATCCCCTGCATCTGGTGAGCATTGTAAATTAGAGCCAGGTGCCAGGTATTTAAGAAAGGCAGCCAGTCTGTGAAGGACTGCTGGGGAGAAGGAAGCAGGAAAGTGTGTGCCCTGTTTCTGAGCAGTTTGTGTGTTTGTGTACCGGTAAACAGCTTAGCTGTCCGGTGTGTTAGTTAGGGTGATCCTGACTGTTTAGTTAGTGCTCCGAGGGAGCTAGGTGTTTGTTTTTGTTTACTTCATTTGATTTATTTTGTGTTATTAAAAGTGCGCGCAAGCACTGAAACTTCAACTCTGTGTGTTTGGGTCTGCATTTTAAAGGGGCAATGAACCGCGGAGAGTGAAGCCCGGTTTACTATATATATAAAAGTAAAGCTGAAAAGGGGAACAGAAATTTAACACTCTTCAATCCCAATGAGTTTGTAACTTTGTAATTCTACTTGTATGGCATTAGCAAGACACTGAATTTATATATTTTGCAGTTCACAAAATCACCTAAATGTGTTAATTGCACCCCCAAATGTATGTTTACTTTGTTGTTGTGCTACCATTGGCTGCTAACTTATCCTGAGGTGCAGTCTGGCATAAAATTTTTTCAACTTTGCTCGGAGAAAAAACATGTTCACTTAGTACTTCTGGCTTACATTTTGAAAAATAACTATCCCTGTTCCTGGTTATCGCTCAATCAAAACAGTTTTATTTGAATCCCAAATGACAGCCCTTTATTGCTCAGAGCAATGTTAGGCCTGTTATTGAGGTTTTGAAAATCCAAACAACACTCAGATAACCCAGAGACAGCAGAGTCGTGCAATAATCAAAACTTTTTAATATGGGACATCACTTAAGGTAATTTGAAAACAGCGACTTAAAATATCTACCAAGTGAAAGCACTTTGTTGCCCTGTGGAAAACTAGGTCAGCTGGTTGGCATGTTTGAAGCACAACATCCTCACAGCATTGCTCCCGGGGAGCTGGAATGTCCATTTATAACTCTGAAGTGTCTTAGGTGTTATTTATATAGCTGGTTTTCCTCAAGAATGTTTGGTTTGAGTGATGTTTGTTTAAGGTGCGAGTGTCACCAGTTTATCCTTTCTGGCTAAATGAATCACCTGTGGTGTGCCGTCACCTTGTTCACAATGAGTGAAACAACATCATTGTAACAACATGTTGATTAATTCATGTTACAGTACAAAAGTGCTGGACACACATGAGCGGAGCGATACAATGCAGGACCGCTCCTCTAGTGGACACACATGAGCAGAGTGATACACTGCAGGACCGCTCCTCTAGTGGACACACATGAGCAGAGTGATACACTGCAGGACCGCTCCTCTAGTGGACACACATGAGCAGAGTGATACACTGCTGGACCGCTCCTCTAGTGGACACACATGAGCAGAGTGATACACTGCAGGACCGCTCCTCTAGTGGACACACATGAGCAGAGTGATACACTGCAGGACCACTCCTCTAGTGCACACACATGAGCAGAGTGATACAATGCAGGACTGCTCCTCTAGTGGACACACATGAGCGGAGTGATACACTGCAGGACCACTCCTCATGTGGACACACATGAGCGTAGCGATACCAGCTGATTCCTGGGGGCAGGACTGCTCCTCTAGTGGACACACATGAGCAGAGTGATACAATGCAGGACCGCTCCTCTAGTGGACACACATGAGCAGAGTGATACACTGCAGGACCACTCCACTAGTGGACATACATAAGCAGAGTGATACACTGCTGGACCGCTCCTCATGTGGACACACATGAGCGGGGCAATACCAGCTGATTCCTGGGGGCAGGACTGCTCCTCTAGTGGACACATATGAGCAGAGTGATACAATGCAGGACCGCTCCTCTGGTGGACACCCATGAGCGGAGTGATACAATGCAGGACCGCTCCTCTAGTGGACACACATGAGCAGAGTGATACACTGCAGGACCGCTCCTCTAGTGGACACACATGAGAAGAGTGATACACTGCAGGACTGCTCCTCTAGTGGACACACATGAGCGGAGCAATGCAGGACCGCTCCTCATGTGGACAACCATGAGTGGAGCGATACCAGCTGACTCCTGGGGCCCTATGATGCAGCACTGCTCCTCTAGTGGACTCACATGAACAGCACATTTTAACATATTGCTGTTCCTACATATGGATTCTCAGTGCTGTAAGTTTCATCCCATGTGACATGTGGTTCTGGTTGCTTTACAGCCAGGTGTATTGTAATAAACCTCTATTTTACTGTGCCTTTAAGTCAACCACACCCCTCATTCCCCACGCGGCATACAGTAAGTTGAGTTTAAGCAGCGGACAGAGCAGGATGGAGAGAGAGAGGGCATGGT
Source organism: Polyodon spathula (assembly GCF_017654505.1). Classification (NCBI taxonomy): domain Eukaryota; kingdom Metazoa; phylum Chordata; class Actinopteri; order Acipenseriformes; family Polyodontidae; genus Polyodon; species Polyodon spathula. The sequence goes on along the minus strand of NC_054537.1, from coordinate 96,559,317 downwards.
TACAAATATAACACTTAAAGGCACAGAACAGCTTAAGTTAGAGGTTCAGTACAGCTGACACTGAGGGGGGTTTCCTTGACTATACAGGTATTTTATCTCGACTGGATGTTGACGCTCACAGTAAATGAGCAGAATTTGTAAAAAATGTAAGACGTACCTGCTTCTTTAAAAAGGGTCACAGCTCAGCCCTGCCACTGACACCTGCCTCATTTTGAACCCCAGGAGTCCCTCTATCAGGCTGACACAGGCAAAATAAAGTAAGTGAGAGACGGCTCAAACACCTGATGCATCACAGTCTTCAATAGCGTTTACAATAAAGTAGAAAAATCGATTTGCAGAACGCCATCGGTAGTAATACAAGGCAAGTGGTGACTTGCACATAATAACACAAATAATAATAATAATAATAATAATAATAATAATAATAATAATAATAATAATAATAATAATAATAATAATATAGTATTCTCTTCCTGTGTTGGTTCATGTATTTGTGGTGTATCTTTTCTTTTCCTGTGTTGGTTCAGGTATTTGTGGTGTATCTCTTCTCTTCCTGTGTTGGTTCATGTATTTGTGGTGTATCTCTTCTCTTCCTGTGTTGGTTCAGGTATTTGTGGTGTATCTCTTCTCTTCCTGTGTTGGTTCAGGTATTTGTGGTGTATCTCTTCTCTTCCTGTGTTGGTTCATGTATTTGTGGTGTATCTCTTCTCTTCCTGTGTTGGTTCATGTATTTGTGGTGTATCTCTTCTCTTCCTGTGTTGGTTCATGTATTTGTGGTGTATCTCTTCTCTTCCTGTGTTGGTTCATGTATTTGTGGTGTATCTCTTCTCTTCATGTGTTGGTTCATGTATTTGTGGTGTATCTCTTCTCTTCCTGTGTTGGTTCATGTATTTGTGGTGTATCTCTTCTCTTCATGTGTTGGTTCATGTATTTGTGGTGTATCTCTTCTCTTCCTGTGTTGGTTCATGTATTTGTGGTGTATCTCTTCTCTTCATGTGTTGGTTCATGTATTTGTGGTGTATCTCTTCTCTTACAGTGTTGGTTCATGTATTAGTGGTGTATCTCTTCTCTTCCTGTGTTGGTTCATGTATTTGTGGTGTATCTCTTCTCTTCCTGTGTTGGTTCATGTATTTGTGGTGTATCTCTTCTCTTCCTGTGTTGGTTCATGTATTTGTGGTGTATCTCTTCTCTTCATGTGTTGGTTCATGTATTTGTGGTGTATCTCTTCTCTTCCTGTGTTGGTTCATGTATTTGTGGTGTATCTCTTCTCTTCATGTGTTGGTTCATGTATTTGTGGTGTATCTCTTCTCTTCCTGTGTTGGTTCAGGTATTTGTGGTATATACTATACCTCCCTTTTAACAATCTCCACTTTTTCTGAGAAAGTTCTTCTTGAAAACTGATTCATAACCAAACTGACTACACTGTCTCCATTGACATGTTTTTTTTTTTGTTGTAAAAAGTAATTTGAAATATTACTTTGACATTCTCAATATAATTCTCAATAACGCCCTATAAGAAGCAATATCGCTCAAAATTCATCTATTTTTACACCGCTTAGGGCCTAGCATATCTATATCCCACCTCTGTTCACTCATGATTGGGCACCAGTATAACAAGGGGAAGTTCTTGACCCTCCCATTGGTTAAACTTATTCAAGACCTTCAGCCAAGGCAGAGAAACCTTCAACTGTTCATGCCCCGCCTCAACTCACTTAAGATTGGACTGCAGCGGAGAAAATGCAAATCTTCTATTGGTTGGTTTATTTTATATAAAAAATTAAAAAAAAAAAAAAAATCTGCAAAAAACTCTTTAGGTGATTAATCGAACAAACAAAGAGAAAGAAAGGAATAACATCTGTTAATCCGAGCAGCCCCCCTTACTACAACAGTGTGCTGCCTTCCGGGAGCCTCGGTCAAGCACATCACTGAGAATGTGGACAGGCTCCTAGAACGAACAGGAGACGACCCGGTAGTAGTCTCCACATCGGTACAAACCTTGAACTTTTTCCCTGCAAAACAAATTCAGAGAGCTAGGACATTTTGTTTGAAGACGTGGTGCACACAGACGTGGTTGCACACGGAGAACGGGAAGGCTTCACCTAGTTGGACCACTTTCTACAACAGTCTATCAGAGTTTCATAGTCTACTTGCAGAGCAGGTTCGGAAGCATTTAAAACTAGAAAGGAAGGGGGGAGAAATCAAAAAAATTTCCACTTATCTACACACCAAACTCCACACTGTTAAGGGGAAAAAAGTTTTTGTTGAATATATATATATATATACAGTACCAGTCAATAGTTTGAGTGCACTTGCTGGAAATTACGTTTTTTTCATAATTGAATGTTTTACTTCGTATACGTTTCTGTAAATACTTGAAAATGAAAACACACGTTACAATATATAAAACAAAACAGAAGGAATATCAAAGCAATGTTCAAGAAAATTGAAAATTCTCTCAAAATCTTGGACTCCTCAAAATAGCCACCCTTTGCCTTAATAACAGCCTCACAAACATGGGGCATTAGATTAACAAGTTTCAGCAGGAAATCACCCGGCATGTCTTCCCAGCTTTTCTGCAGCAATTCCCAGAGATATAGGGCACTTGTGGGTAGCTTTGCTTTAACTCTTCTGTCCAGTTCGTTCCATACAAGTTCTGTGGGATTGAGGTCTGGAGACTGGGCAGGACAGCTCATTAGATTGAGTTGTCCTTCACTTTCCTTCTTTGCCAGACAGTTGAGGTGTGTTTCAGGTCATTATCTTGCTGAAGGACTGACCAACTAGCCATAATCCTGATGGAATGGCATGCCTCTGAAGTATGCTATGATAGCCATGCTGGTTAAGCTTGCCATGGACTTGGTAAAGATCAAGAAAAACCAGTTTTCAAACAGGTGTATTCAAACTTTTTTCCAGGCTTACAGGTAATCTATATATATATAAGCATATATATATATACCTGATATATAATATATATATGTTGTTGATATATATATATATATATATATATATATATATATATATATATATAGTTAAGTAACTCCTAAAAGAGTAACAACAATACATATAATAGGGTTTGTTACAAGTATATGGATAACTGTACATTGCACCCCCATGGACACCCTCATTGTGTTAACAGGCACAATCGCACCCCTGCACTGAACAAGCTCCACATGTGCTGGGATTGTGTCCCACTTAAAAATAAATTGCTTCCTATATCTTCTGAGAACCATTCATCTAATTGTTATTTTAATTGCCTTCTAGTTAGAAAACTGTCCAACAATATGCCAATCAACTGTGACAGCTAGAGACACCCCATTCATAAAGCTGCCATTCAGGTCAGTTTGAGAGTCTGGGGGACTTTTTTGAATGGATTAAATTAAGGTCGGATAGTCATGAAACAGTTTTTTTTTTTTTTTTTTTTACTGACAGAATTCTAGTACAGCTTCTTGAACTGTAAACTTTATTTAATCCACCAAACAGACTCATGAGTTAAAGCTTTGTAAATAATTGCCTTATGCAGTATAAGCGTGTTTTAAAAGAATGCATAAAAAGGAAGCCACATTAAATTCACCAATAAGACAAAGGTGTGATGCTAACAATATATGAATAGCCTATATCCATCTAATATTTGAAAGCCCTCCCAAATCCCCCAGATTAATCACATAGGGATTGTAGAATAATTGTGGTGTGAGAAAACAAAGTGCACAGGGATGTGCACTACATCATTCAGATTTAGTGCTGCCATCTGTTTAATAGCACCAGGATAACTGCATCAGTGCTTATGATCAGCTATTCCTGGGGATGACAGATGCTGTGGGGAGTTAACATGCCTGTGAAAGAAGGTTTGTAACTAAACTCCAGATTACAAGACAAGGTTAACTGATAGGCTCGACCAACTGTTAGAGAAGGTTATTATTTTTATTGTCCCACCTCCCTCCATTCTAATTAATTTAATACATCATGTCTATATGAATTGATATCTGGAAATTTCCATATTTATTGTATATGTATTCAGAAGATCATTTATAGTATATTAAGGCTTTTTCTCTTTCTTTACAGATACCATAAAAACATTGTATAAGTCGATTTTTTTGGAATTTTTGCGGGGCCTTTAAAGGGGGGAACGACTAATACACGGGTGTGTCTAACATTAAACCACTGGAGCAGCGCCACAATGGGATTACTACAGCCACGGCTCACACAAACTTAACTGTCAACAACCTGATTTATTTTTTCAGGATCTACAGTTTTCAGGTCATGTTGTTAGATAGAAACACAAAACCACTGTTTTAATTAAAAGTTTTAAATTGTTACTCTCAATACCCTTTGTTATTTTGAATGTTAAACGTGAGCTTTCAGACTCATGACTGACCTCCTCTTGAAAACGTCACAGCTGTATTGCTTCAATGTTAACACACTAGCTGTCGATCTCTGTGAATTTCCTTATTTCCACACTCCCGAGCCATTGATTTGTCAACATTCAGACTGAGCCCGCCCCTGGGATCCGTAGCAAACAGCTATTGGTTAGAAAGCTGAGTACTCTCATATGTCTTCTGTTTGTTGTAACTGCAATGCTTTAATAATGCAGGTGACTTTGAGACTGGATAGGGTTGAAATTGCGCTTTGCTGTATTTGCTGAAATGCATGTCAATCACAATGCTAAAAAAACTGCACATGACTAGAGACAAAACAAAGGCAAACTTGAAATGACGAAAGAAAAAACGAAATGTAGAAAACATTTAGTTTGAACTGACTTTAATACATTCTGTAACTTGTTCTGCAAGTCAGTGCAACACAGTGGTACTCTTGTAAAGTATTTGTATGGTTTTGGTTCTGATTAACAAAACACAATGAATGTGTTTGTACAGCTGTAAGTTTAATGCAATTGTACTGCACCATATACAACAGTAAAATGTTTTATTTCCTGGTTATTAGATGGTGCACTGTTTAGTTTATTGTTTTGTTTTTTTTTTTGCTTTTTTTAATTGATGCAAGCCACACTGTTTAATACTTTACATTTGAATGACTACAATGACTTTGTAAAAGCCAATGCAGCTGGAACTGTTGTCTAAGTTGGAAAGAAATGTTCAGTAAAGCAAAAAAGATATGTTCTTGAACTTGTCTGGGTACTTGGTAAGCTAAAATAAAATACAGGTAGTTTAATACAGATGTGATTTGGGATGTATAACATGATGTTACTCTCTGTTAATTATTACTTTTTAAATTTTAGAAATTTTGAAAAGCTGAATACTTTCTAGCAGTTTAACTAAGAATGCAAAAACAACACGGTAAAATGATAATGGAATGAAATGTTGCAAACAAGGTTTATTTTGAAACTAAACCTGTGCCGCTCTCTTTATTTATTGTTGTTGAGCATCTAGGGGGAAAACAATGTAAAAAAAAGTATTTTAAACACAAAAAAAGTGTTTTCCTAAAATTGAAGTCTCAAAAAGGGGGCCAGTGCAAGCTATACATGGATTTTTATGGTAATTGCAGCATATGTTAACTCATGTTGGGATAAAAAATGGAAATACAGTAAATCTGTTTTTATGTATTATTTAACAATGCTTAGGCTGACGGCTCATTGGAAGTGTTTTAAGTATGTGAATAAGTGTTTTAATGAGGAGTATGTGGCTGAATTTGAATACAGAGCATATTTTGCAGCTCATCTTACCTGGAACTTTGCCCTACAGGGATTCCCAGAGGAGTGGCTGAGTGGAGTAATTGAATTGAGAAAGATGAGGGATTCCCAGAGGAGTGGCTGAGTGGAGTAATTGAAGTGAGAAAGATCAAGGAATTCCCAGAGGAGTGGCTGAGTGGAGTAATTGAGCTGAGAAAGATGAGGGATTCCCAGAGGAGTGGCTGAGTGGAGTAATTGAGCTGAGAAAGATGAGGGATTCCCAGAGGAGTGGCTGAGTGGAGTAATTGAGCTGAGAAAGATGAGGGATTCCCAGAGGAGTGGCTGAGTGGAGTAATTGAGCTGAGAAAGATGAGGGATTCCCAGAGAAGTAGCTGAGTAGAGTAATTGAGCTGAGAAAGATGAGGGATTCCCAGAGGAGTGGCTGAGTGGAGTAATTGAATTGAGAAAGATGAGGGATTCCAGGAGGAGTGGCTGAGTGGAGTAATTGAGCTGAGAAAGATGAAGGATTCCAGGAGGAGTGGCTGAGTGGAGTAATTGAGCTGAGAAAGATGAAGGATTCCCAGAGGAGTGGCTGAGTGGAGTAATTGAGCTGAGAAAGATGAAGGATTCCCAGAGGAGTGGCTGAGTGGAGTAATTGAGCTGAGAAGGATGATGGATTCCCAGAGGAGTGGCTGAGTGGAGTAATTGAGCTGAGAAGAATGAGGGATTCCCAGAGGAGTTGCTGAGTGGAGCAATTGAATTGAGAATGATGAGGGATTCCCAGAGGAGTGGCTGAGTGGAGTAATTGAGCTGAGAAAGATAAAGGATTCCCAGAGGAGTGGCTGAGTGGAGTAATTGAGCTGAGAAAGATGAGGGATTCCCAGAGGAGTGGCTGAGTGGAGTAATTGAGTTGAGAAGGACAAGGGGTGATGGATAGTGTACATATATTGACAAAGTGTCACACAATGAATTAGCAGTCCAACTGAATTGGGAATCTTCTATCATAGGAGTCCACTACTAGACCACTGGGGTTGCCATCAGACAGACACCAGGGGAAGCATACCAACAATATTCATATATGTATTTATGTATTCTTCTGTCACTTATACTCTTCATGATAACCCACTTATTGTTGGAACAATATTCATATATGTATTTATGTATTCTTCTGTCACTTATACTCTTCATGATAACCCACTTATTGTTGGAACCGCAGCCTTGTTTTACATTGCTTCTGAGGGCAGTAGGATAAATGTATTTCTACATTTCATTCAGGGAATTCATGCGATACAGTAGATGTAATATTTATTACAGATTAGACATGATACATGTTCTAGGATAACACATTTAACATAGAATACATCTTTGGCGTCGCCTCTGGGAACCCCTGCAGATACATTTTTCCGCTGATAAGTGGAGAGGCTGACTGTAGGAAAGCCACAGGCAGGGGGCAGATAGCTGCCCTCTCCTTTAGACAAAGCCAAAACACAGGTGGTTGGGGAAGAGGGGACAAACTACCTCAGCTAAGAGGCAAAGGATAAGGTAAGATTTAAATCCTTTCCCCGACGATCATTGGACAATTAATCACGTTGTTAGTGATAAGGTGCTGGTATTTCGATTGACAGTTGTTTGGTTAGCAACACCTAATAAGCTTGATTGGATTGACTGATTAAAAGTGAGTTCCCTGCCTCAACCACTGCTTTGCTTCATTTCAGTTTAGCATGCAAACATCAATCAAAGGCTGGTTTACAATGACTTCTGGCACCCAGAATGGTCTAGAATTTCGATGTCATCATACTACATTTTTTCTAGATTTTGGAAATGCACGTTCCACCATTGTTCCATGGGTCGCAATGCGTCAAAATCAGACAACTTTAGAGCACAACTACAAAAAAAGAAAGCAAGAGCCAACGAAACTCGGTATAAGAAAAAGCCAACCAGAGAAAGGGCACTGAGCTCACATCAGTGATTCCCCACCACTGTCATGCGCATATTATTAGGAATGTCACAGAATAATCTCAAGACAGGTTAATCTATTTCTACTGTAATTAGTGTTTATTAATATGAATTACAAATACAATATTTGTTAAGATCCACACACCTCATGTTGCTGATACACCACTGAACGTTCATTAGCAAACCGACGTCTCCATGCAGATGAATCAATAAAGCTTTAGGACCATAGCATCGAATCCTGCTGTTGAAAAGTAATCTATTACAAAGGGCTTCTTATTAGATTTTTAGTAGCTATAACCTCGCTTTGAAAATTGAACTGATTAGAAGTTGAGAACCGTACATCTTTTCCCAGACACATTTTGATTTAGCTTGACATTCATTCACATTGTAGCTATTGATTCTGATGTTCTCATTTCTGAGTGAGGAAGGGTAACTTTACGAAACACATCTAAATAGAACGTAGTTAAAAAAATAAACGGCAATGGAATTAGAGTGATGTTGGCATAACTTTTGTGCAGCCTCTTTTGTGCTGTGAGGGAATCTGAACAGAAACATTTTACAAATAATTACATTTAAACCATACTCGCAGAAAACAAACAAACAAAAAAACAAAGACAACAAGTAAAACTCTACTGCTGGATGGACATGAGTAGGTGAGTATGCTTCAGTTAGGCTTTCTCTGTGTGCTTCAGTAAGGCTTTCTCTGTGTGCTTCAGTCATGACCTACAAGTTCATTATGCGACATTCACAATCTGAGTCATTGACCTCCTGGAATGATGTCTTAGATTGTTACAGCAGATCTTTGAAATGTTCAAACAATATTATGAATATATCTGAAGCCTGCTAGGTGTCATTGTGTGCTGTATACATGTTAATCAGGTTTCCGATGTCAGTTTAAAGAAGCATCAATAATACACTGAAAATCCAATTTCATCCTGCTTCGTGTGAAATAGTCCACTGAGAACATTCCAAGCATGCACTGAAGAATCAATGATTGGGAGTAACTTACAACATTTAAAGGCCATGAGTTGACAACATATAATTTATGCTGTAACAAAAACAATAGCTTTTAATTCAGTTTTTAACTTGATACATTTATTTTTACAGAACAATTAATTGTGTATTTGATGTTTACAAGTTTACAATAAAACTAATCAAAAACAATAAAAAAAATTCCAATTATAGTGAAATATATAGGATTTTCTTGCAGTACAGTACGTAACGATATTGAGTCTGCACGTTCCACACAATTCTTACTGAGTCTGCACGTTCCACACAATTCTTACTGATTCTGCACGTTCCACACAATTCTTACTGAGTCTGCACGTTCCACACAATTCTTACTGATTCTGCACGTTCCACACAATTCTTACTGATTCTGCACGTTCCACACAATTCTTACTGATTCTGCACGTTCCACACAATTCTTACTGATTCTGCACGTTCCACACAATTCTTACTGATTCTGCACGTTCCACACAATTCTTACTGATTCTGCACGTTCCACACAATTCTTACTGATTCTGCACGTTCCACACAATTCTTACTGAGTCTGCACGTTCCACACAATTCTTACTGATTCTGCACGTTCCACACAATTCTTACTGATTCTGCACGTTCCACACAATTCTTACTGAGTCTGCACGTTCCACACAATTCTTACTGACTGATCTGCACGTTCCACACAATTCTTACTGATTCTGCACGTTCCACACAATTCTTACTGATTCTGCACGTTCCACACAATTCTTACTGATTCTGCACGTTCCACACAATTCTTACTGACTCTGCACGTTCCACACAATTCTTACTGAGTCTGCGCGTTCCACACAATTCTTACTGATTCTGCGCGTTCCACACAATTCTTACTGAGTCTGCACGTTCCACACAATTCTTACTGATTCTGCACGTTCCACACAATTCTTACTGAGTCTGCACCTTCCACACAATTCTTACTGATTCTGCACGTTCCACACAATTCTTACTGATTCTGCACGTTCCACACAATTCTTACTGATTCTGCACGTTCCACACAATTCTTACTGATTCTGCACGTTCCACACAATTCTTACTGAGTCTGCACGTTCCACACAATTCTTACTGAGTCTGCACGTTCCACACAATTCTTACTGAGTCTGCACGTTCCACACAATTCTTACTGATTCTGCGCGTTCCACACAATTCTTACTGATTCTGCGCGTTCCACACAATTCTTACTGATTCTGCACGTTCCACACAATTCTTACTGAGTCTGCACGTTCCACACAATTCTTACTGATTCTGCACGTTCCACACAATTCTTACTGAGTCTGCACGTTCCACACAATTCTTATTGGGTCGTTTTGGGCTGTGTTTTCTGCATCTACTCTAGTCTGTAATTATAATTCATAGAGTTTTTTATTTATCAAAATCCTACAAATATACCATGCAGTCTGATTAAGTGCTATAATATTTACTAAAGCCTACTTTATATGGTTTTGTTGTTTTCTGTGAGTGCAGGTAAATGCACTACTCTTACAGAATCGTAGCCCAGTGTATAAGATGAGGTTAAAAACTTCATAAATACTCGTGCAAATGAGCCTGGCTCTTCTGTAATGTGTTAAGGCGCTCTCTTGGGGATACTTAGACTCATTTGAAATGTGTCTATAATAAAGAAAGGCCAAATTTCTTTCCATTTGGATCCATGTAATGAAAGAGCAAAGAAACTCCTGTCACAGGGCAGACTGACAGGCACTGCAAGCTAGGCTCAGCTGCAACAGGACCCCGATGCTTGATGACAGTCTCCCAATAAATGATCAGATGCTGCGTTGAATGATAGCAGATGTCACTTCAAGATTGTTTTGTCACCGAACCGTTGCAGGCCAAAAAAAACCAAACAAAAGTCTAAATTCCTTTTTATTTGGATGCACTGTCTGCTTTCAAACATTTGTACTTTCAGGCATTTGCTTTCTCAAATCAATGCATTCATTACAGAATGCATGACAGTGAGTCACAGGACACAGAACCTGGAGTTCAGCAGAGAATGCATGAGTCACAGGACACAGAACCTGGAGTTCAGCAGAGAATGCATGACAGTGAGTCACAGGACACAGAACCTGGAGTTCAGCAGAGAATGCATGACAGTGAGTCACAGGACACAGAACCTGGAGTTCAGCAGAGAATGCATGACAGTGAGTCACAGGACACAGAACCTGGAGTTCAGTAGAGAATGCATGACAGTGAGTGACAGGACACAGAACCTGGAGTTCAGTAGAGAATGCTTGAAAGTGAGTCACAGGACACAGAACCTGCAGTTCAGCAGAGAATGCATGATAGTGATTCACAGGACACAGAACCTGGCGTTCAGCAGAGAATGCATGACAGTGAGTCACAGGGTACGGAACAACTTTCATGTTTCCCTTAGTATCATTATTATTTTAAAACTCTTACCCTCTTATCAATGAATCTGACGTTGTCAGACTCACAAGTTAGTGAGTCACAGGACACAGATCCTGGAGTTCAGCAGATAATGCATGACAGTGAGTCACAGGACACAGAACCTGGAGTTCAGCAGATAATGCATGACAGTGAGTCACAGGACACAGATCCTGGAGTTCATCAGATAATGCATGACAGTGAGTCACAGGACACAGAACCTGGAGTTCAGCAGAGAATACATGACAGTGAGTCACAGGACACAGAACCTGGAGTTCAGCAGAGAATGCATGACATTGAGTCACAGGACACAGAACCTGGAGTTCAGTAGAGAATGCATGACAGTGAGTCACAGGACACAGATCCTGGAGTTCAGCAGATAATGCATGACAATGAGTCACAGGACACAGAACCTGGAGTTCAGCAGAGAATGCATGACAGTGAGTCACAGGACACAGAACCTGGAGTTCAGCAGAGAATGCATGACAGTGAGTCACAGGGTACGGAACCACTTTCATGTTTCCCTTAGTATCATTATTATTTTAAAACTCTTACCCTCTTATCAATGAATCTGACGTTGTCAGACTCACAAGTCACAATCAATCACATTTCCTGACAGCTTACAGCCACAGATTCAAGAGATTTTGAAAGAGATTTTTGCCTAGCACACATTGTCACTCAGTGTCCATGTGTTGTAATTGCATTTTCTATTTTAACCTAGCTTATTGTGCAACTGCATATATATTATTCTCTTATGCCATTACAAGATCTATACAGACTATATTCATCTCATAATCAGCACTATAAGTGTGGGTCATTGTGGCAAAGTGGTTGGTAAGGGGAACAGATGTCGCGGTGAAGCGGTGCAGGAGTGATGAACAGACAACAGTGATTCAGTGAATAAGTGTGGTTTATTGCTCTTTTCCAGGTCTGGCGACTGTCAAAAATAATAAATCCCCGGCAATGCACAACAATGTGTAAAGCACGGGGATAATGAAAACAAGGGCACAGTCCCGAACAAAAAACAACGGTACGGTCACCAGTCCTGGGTGATCGAAAACGTGCAGGTGCTCAGTGCAGTGGTGCTCCGGATAGTGCTCTCCTTTCGACAGCTCCGGAGATGTGCGTTAACTGTCTATTGGTGCGACAAAGACAGACAATTACAGACAGACAGAAAATAACACACAACACGTACGACACTCTTCACAATACTCTGAGAGGTCCTCTCTCAGTCCTTCTCTCCTAACGTTAACCCAAACGAAAGAGAAGATCAGCGTTACCCTGGCCCCTATATGTAATCCTGCATGATATCGAGATAAACGGTTGCAGCTGCCTTATTACTTGCAGCTGCCTCTCGTTTACCTTTCAAATCAATACGGTCTTACAACAGAGTCGCGCTTCCCTCCAGGCTGACCCACTTCCCTGACCAGGAAACAAACTGTCAGGCCAGCCCTTCCAGATACTTCTCTACCGTTCTTTAGCGCCCTCACAGGTCGGGAGGAAGATTCATCACCAGAACTCATCTTTCCGTCACATATCCCACCGCTCAGAGTGGAGCCGAAGGAACACTCGGCTAAATCTACCTTCCCCATTACTCCCCCCTCCCGGGAAAAATAATCCGCATTTTGGTGGTCTTTCCCCGCACGGTGTACCATGTGGTACATGAAGGGCTGCAATGCCAGATACCACCGAGTTATCCGGGCATTGCTGTCCTTCATTGTGCTTAACCACTTGAGTGGGGCGTGGTCTGTGACCAGATCGAATGAGTGTCCCAGCAGGTAGTATCGTAAAGAGTGAGTAGCCCATTTAATGGCCAAACACTTTTTCTCGACTACGGAGTAGTTGCGTTCCTGAGGTAACATTTTTTTACTGAGGTATAATATCGGGTGTTCTACTCCAGCTACTTTTTGGGACAAGACTGCACCCAAACCTACATCCGATGCGTCGGTGTGGAGGATGAATCTCTTGGTGAAATCCGGTGTGATAAGAGTGGGGGCCTGGCAAAGTGTACGCTTAATAGTATCAAACGCTCCCTGACACTCAGCTGACCATTTAATTAAATTTGGAGCACTCTTTTTGGTGAGGTCGACTAACGGGTTAACCACTGTGGCGTACTCGGGGATGAAGCGGCGGTAATAACCGGCTAAGCCCAGTAGTGACCTCACCTGAGTCTTGGTTTTGGGGATCGCTGCATCAACCAAAGCCTGGATTTTGGTGACTACAGGTCTCACCCTTCCATTCCCCATTAAAAATCCCAAATATTGAGTCTCTGTTTTGGCAAACGCACATTTCCTCAAGTTAGCTGTCAGCCGGGCTGCCCTTAGAGACTGAAGAACGGCTGCAACCCTAGCCAAATGCTCTCGCCAGGTGGAGCTGTATATCACCACGTCATCAATATACGCTGCTGCATATTCATGATGTGGGCGTAAAACCTGGTCCATCAGTCTCTGAAAGGCAGCGGGCGCACCATGTAGCCCAAACGGCATGGTTTTAAAGTGGAACAGCCCTTCTGGTGTTGAAAATGCGGTTTTCTCTCTGGAGCTGCGGGTTAAAGGGATTTGCCAGTATCCCTTCGTCAGGTCCAGAGTGGAAATAAACCTCGCTTTTTCCAGTCTGTCTAAAAGTTCGTCGACCCGAGGCATGGGATATGCATCGAACTTAGCAATAGCGTTCACCTTTCTGAAATCCACACAGAAGCGGTTGGTGCCGTCTTTCCACTATGACGATCGGACTGCACCACTCGCTCCTGGAAGGCTCAATCACCCCAAGCTCGAGCATATCCCATACCTCTTTGCGAATGCCACTTCGTCGACTTTCTGGGATCCGGTACGGTCTCTCTCACACTGTGACATCTGGTGGAGAGATAATGTCATATTCAACTAAGTTTGTCCTGCCGGGCACGTCAGAAAAAACATCGCTGTACTCCTCAATAAGCTCACGCAGCTCTCTTTGCTGATCCGGAACCAATTGTTCCCCCATAGAAATCGCTCTTGTGCTCGGGTTCTCTGGACAGGGACCTAAATCATCCTCCATATTGCCTGGGGCTATAAATAAGACCTCCCTTGCCTGCCAGGGCTTTAACAAATTGACATGATAAATTTCACGTTCATTTCGGCGATCGGGCTGTCTAATTTCAGAATTTACTTTCCCTATAGCCCGAATCACCTCATACGGCCCCTGCCATTTAGCACACAGTTTCGATTCTGATGAGGGAAGTAGCAGCATTACCTTGTCCCCTGGTCGAAAGGTTCGAATCCGTGCATTTTTGTTGTAATGCTGCTGTTGTCGGTGCTGAGCCGATCTGAGGTTGTCTTGGGCCAAACGACCGACCAAATCCAGGCGATCTCGTAGTAGGAGCACATACTTCACTACATTTTTAGACGAGCCTTTGTGCTCCTCCCACCCCTCCCTCAGCAGGTCGAGAATGCCGCGAGGCTGCCGGCCGTACAGGAGCTCAAAGGGGGAGAACCCCGTTGAACTCTGCGGCACTTCTCTCACCGCAAAAAGGAGGTAGGGAAGAAGCGATGCCCAATGTTTCTGCTCCTGTGTTACAAATCGCCTCAGCATCGACTTTAAGGTCTGATTAAAACGTTCAACCAAACCGTCCGATTGTGGATGATAAACGGACGTCCTGATGGGACGTATTTTTAATATTTTGTACACCTGCTGTAACGTATTGGACAAAAAATTGGTTCCGTGATCAGTCAAAATCTCCTTGGGGATCCCTACTCTAGCCATAATCTGCGCTAACTCGGTGGCTATTGCAGCTGCACTAGTGGACCTCAATGGAACTGCCTCTGGGTATCGCGTTGCATAATCCACCACTACTAATATATGCGTATACCCAGAGTCAGAAGGTAGCAAAGGGCCCATTATGTCCATTGCAATGCGCTCGAACGGAGTGGAAATAATCGGCAGTGGGACCAAAGGAGCGGGGCGCACTCGACCTGGCGCTACTCGCTGGCAGTCTGGGCATGTGGCTACATATTTCGACACATCAGTATGAAGACCGAGCCAATAGAATCGAGCCAATATTCGCTCCCTCGTCTTCTCGGCTCCGAGGTGCCCCGCAAAAGGGATATCATGCGCCAGCCTCATGACCTCGGTCCGACAAGACGGGGGAACCAATAATTGTGTTACAGGCTGTCCTGTGCCCGCGGCTAGGTTTACCCTATATAGTAATTGCCCCTTTATACTGAAATGTGGATATACTAGCGGCCCAGCGCCATCAACATCCTTACCTTCAATGGACCGGACCTGCCCCCAAGCGTGCACCAGTGACGGGTCGTTCTTTTGGCCCCACACTAGGTCCGCGCTTGAGTACCACGGGTCCGGTATATTGAGAGGGGCTGGAATAACCTCTGCCCTAGTCGGCCCAGTAACCTCGCTCTCTCGGTCACACTGCGTTCCCACTCCCTTCGACTGGCGTTTGTTACCATTACAGCACTCTCCCACCAGACCCCAGCCTTGTCTCAAAGACGCTCCCTCCCATTTCGCGGTCCGTCTCTCCTTATTTGTTTTTCTAGGACGGAACAGAGGGGAAAACATTTCAGTATGAAAAGGAAACACATCACCAATCCGTTCCTTTTTCCCTTTTTCTGCCACGTTTACGTGTGTGGCTGAGACTGCCATTATTTGCACCAATTCTTTGAATTTTGGCCAGTCTCGGCCCAGAATAACTGGGTGCGGCAACCTTTCCGCCACCCCGACTACAAGGTGACGTTTTATCGGTCCTACCGATAAATATACTTTTAGGGTGGGGTATGCCGCCGTGTCTCCATGGATACAGGAGATGGCCACCTGACCTTGTGGCCGCCACGACATACCGCCCAAGAGAGCTGTCCTGATCAAGGTTTGCTCACACCCTGTGTCCATTAACGCGTGGGTTTTCACATTCCCTAAAACCACGTCAATCAGACAGGGCCCCTCCCAACCGTTTTCCCCCTGCTTACCCGTTCCAGGTGTCCAGTTGCATGCAGCCACGTCACACTCCATAGCAGCGGGGCATGACCTGGCCCTATGTCCTGGCTGGTTACACCTAAAACAGAGTGGAGGGACAGAGGGGGCATAGGTTAAATATCTGTCCCGCTGCTGGTAGGGCAACGGGGCAGGGACAACACCTCTACCCCAGCTGGGGGCCATCCTCGGTCTCCATGGGGGGGAGGCAAGGGGGCCCAACGGGGTCGGCGGTCTGGGAGGTCTGGGTGCCGGGACCGAGGGTGATGGTGGTGGTGTTGGAGGAGAGGGAGGGAGAGGTTGGTTCCTGAGCAGGGCAGGGGCTGACAGGATCCCGACCCGGGCTGACATCAAAGAGTCTTCAAAATCTTCAGCCAATTTGACCGCCTCCTCCAGGGTGTCAGGGTTGTGGCGCCGTACCCACGCCTGAGTTTCGGAGCCGACCACATGGCAGAATTGTTCCACCACAATGGCTTCCCCCATTTGTTGAGCGGTCTTCTTCTCTGGGGTCAGCCAATGGACCATGTGGTCGCACAACCGCTGTGCCACCACCCTGGGGCGTGTCTCCGGGGCTCTCCGGTACTCACGGAACCGCGTCCGGTGGGTCTCCACGATGATGTTGAGATGACGGAGGATAGCCTGCTTGACTAGGTCATAGTCAGTGGCGTACTGGTCGCTCAGGGCTTGGTAAGCTGCCTGCGCTTCCCCGACCAGGCAAGGTCCTAGCTGGCTTGCCCAGAACTCCCGAGGCCATCCCGCTGCGGTTGCCAGCCGCTTGAACGCCACCAAAAATGCCTCCGGATCATCCTCCGCCGTCATTTTCATGGCCTGTGCCTTCGGGGCCGACATCAATGATGTTCCGATAGGGGTCGCTCCTGCAGCAACGATCAGCCCTACCCGTTCAATGAGCGCCGTATAGCGCTCCTCCCTCCGTCTCTCCTCTGCATCCCGTCTGGTCTCCAGTGCCTGCAGCAGCTCCGCCAGCGCGTTGCAGTCCATCCCGGATCTGACACCACGTGTGGCAAAGTGGTTGGTAAGGGGAACAGATGTCGCGGTGATGCCTTATTACTTGCAGCTGCCTCTCGTTTACCTTTCAAATCAATACGGTCTTACAACAGAGTCGCGCTTCCTTCCAGGCTGACCCACTTCCCTGACCCGGAAACGAACTGTCAGGCCAGCCCTTCCAGATACTTCTCCTCCCGTTCTTTAGCGCCCTCACAGGTCGGGAGGAAGATTCATCACCAGAACTCATCTTTCCGTCACAGTCATGCAATGCTGTAGATGTTTGATTGTACTTAAAATGGTGAACTTTCTTTTTAACTTCACAGAACACAAGGGAAATTACAACAATATAAGAAAGGGAAATGTAGTATCCTATGTGTTCAAATAAGAGGGAATTAAAGTGTTTTTTGCAAATAAACTACTTCTAGAATAAGCTCACATGCCAGTTGTAGCCTGAATAGAAAGCCATTTAAAATGTATAACCCAATGAATACCATTGCTGGAAGTTTGTGTGCAACAGCAACAAGTGTCCTGGCAAAAATAATGCAAGGTCAGGAAGCGAATATGTATTGCAGCACATAAGCAGAAGTAATAAGATGTCCTATTTAAAGTGATCATTCTCAGTATAATCCTTGGAGGAAAGTGAGATGCAATCGACAGTAAGCCAGAGATTATTCACATATGAATACCAGATCCCTCCGATTTATATTGGTATTACAGATCAGTCAGACTTACACTTCACACATCAGAGAATTTAAACAGAGAATGACTGTGTTAAGTTGACCAGGTTTTCTTTGTACAGTACATGTAGGTGATGGGTGGGTAGTTATGAAATAATGGTCGAAAGTATTATGCACAGCCATACTGTGCCATCCTGGATTCAGATATTGTCAGATCCCAGTAGCTACAGAAATCACAGCTGGGCTTGTTCACCTCCAAGGAGCTACAGGAAGATGGCTCTCTGTGCTGGAATTGCATCAGCTCTTTATATGGGCAAGGATACAGAGGACTGGAACATTTCAGATACTGTATCCTGTGTGTTTAGATAGTGAATGCTTTGAAGAAAAAGTATGTTGGATCTTCTCATAAATACTTGCATTACCTAGTAGGCACTCCTGCACTGTAAAAGAAAATCTGTTGTTTTTACGGTAAAAAATGGCAGCAGGGTGGCCAGTAATGTACTGTATAAAAACTGCATCACAATGTAAAACAAAAACTGCATCACAATGTAAAACAAAAACTTCATCACAATGTAAAACAAAAACTTCATCACAATGTAAAACAAAAACTGCATCACAATGTAAAACAAAAACTGCATCACAATGTAAAACAAAAACTGCATCACAATGTAAAACAAATACTGCATCACAATTTAAAACAAAAACTGCATCACAATGTAAAACAAAAACGGCATCACAATGTAAAACAAAAACTGCATCACAATGTAAAACAAATACTGCATCACAATGTAAAACAAAAACGGCATCACAATGTAAAACAAAAACTGTTGTTTTTATGGTAAAAGACTGGGTTGCCAGTACAAAAAAACTGTATCATTATACTTCATATTATGGTAATCCTTCATTACAGTTTTAATGTAATTAGATGTAATATCTATGCATTTAATCGTAAACGACACTTGATTTTTTTTAATAAATTCGGTCCATTAAAACAACAGAAAATATCAGTTTTTAGAATGAAGGTAATTTGCTGTTAAACTTCAGGTAAATTGTCATTTTATAAGAGAAGGCATTTTACCTTCACTATTCACCGTATTCTTACTGTTGAATTTACATACATTTTTTACAGTGATGATAATAGACTTCATGAATGTTATAAAGTCTTCTACTGTATACACACAGTGGGCATGTCAACTGTTGCTGCCTGGACCCCATGCCTATTAACCTGAGCATTTACAGTACAACAGGAGGTAACACTAAAGGATCTTTCTTAAGTAAAAAATAGGGCACAAAATAATCCATTTAGGAATAAAAAAGTGTATAGTATATGTAGTTAATGTAAAAATGACATTAGGAAAATTGAGAACTTTGCAGGGCTCATTTAAACAGATACAGATTATATATATATATATATATATATATATATATATATATATATATATATATATATATATATATATATATAAAAATCTGGCAGCTAAAGACATGATGGTATCCATAGACATGCCTAAATATGCAGCAGCTTCAGGCTCTGCTTCATGCCATTGTTCATTCTTTCCTTTCTGTGTGAATAGAAATTGCAAATCTTCCTTTATATTCTTCTTCCCTTGTCCCTTAACAGTGCAAGTGATTACTATGACTACGGACATGGGATAAACGAAGACTCCTACGATTCTTACGGTATGTAACAAAGAGATATAGATTGATATTTTGACAGAACAGTAATTATGGTAGTGATATGAAAATTTATAAAAATGAGCTTCCAAGAAACCCTTCTTAAAGCCTCCCGTAGCTGTAATGTCAGTGATAATTAGAACTGACCCCAGATCTTAATGATAGTATTATTACTGATTCTTCACACTTTATTTTAATCTGACCTTGTATCATTTTTTTTAAAGCTGTGCAGTGTATAAATTATCTGCAGAATACATGACACTTTTTTTTAATTTATTTATTTATTTGCCACTGTTACCATGGCTTTGAAAGTGAAAACAATCTGTGTGTTGACACCATTCATCTGTGCCCCTGGGATACCGTATTCAATCATTTAAACACCTCTCTTAATTCACTTGACAGCTTGCAACCCATATCACAAGCTGTCTGTTTTATTTAGACCCTTTACTTCAGGTTGATTTCTCAGACAGTAAAGTTTAATGTCATCATATAGCATCTTATTTTACCTCATAATATAAAAAAAAAAAAAAAAAATTACAGATTTTTCATGTGCACTACATACATCAATTGAATATGCATATTGTGATATCACTAAAGAAACTTGGGCTATTGTAAAATGTAACTACATTTTAGAGAGATAGCGAGAGCGAGAGACAGGCCCACACACACACACACACACACACACACACACACACACACACACACACACACACACACACACACACACACACACACACACACAGTAGACGCTCGTTCACAGCAACATAACGCTGCCCTTTGCTATGTTGCTCTTAAGCTGTGGTTGCTGTTATGGGGAGTAACGTCTGAACAAAGGCAGTCTGCTTTTTATGACACTTAAAACAGCTACAGTACAGGCTTCATTCTGTATAAGTATATTTGTAGCTAAGACACTTTCTAAAACATTTATAAAAAAAAAAAATAAAACTTGTCCTCTACCGGTACATTTATTTTCTTTACTTTTTCAAATGTGGGTTACATGTTTACAGATACAATATTGTCATTATGAAGGAACAATGCTCAACTGCACAAATTGTAAACTTGGTTGCTTTTCTGGTAGGAGAATCTGCCCATAACCAATACGTCATCAGCAAGCTCATAAAAGCTCTGTGTGATATTCATTCTTGTCACTTCTTTTTGTTTCGGCTGCTCAGTCACGCACTGGGAGGCCGAAACGAAAGTTGACCGCTTAGAGCCTGGAGGAAGGGCTGCCCTCAGCTATGGATTTCCTGAGGTTTCCCCCTAAAAAAATGTAAAATATGTGAGTAGAGGGTTTTTCCTAACCTGAGTGCCGAGCGGTTCATATTTAGTAGTTCTGCAGGGTGAGTGGTCGGGTTGGAGAGGCTGGGCTTTCTCCCTTGGTGCAGTCACGCTCTAGGGGATGGGGTGTGTCTCAGCTGCTGATTTCACCGTGTAACAATTTTTTTTTTTTTTTGGTTCCTGGGTAGTAAGTGTTATTTCCTAATTGCTTATGCCTCAAAAGTATAGAAAATGGCTATTATTCCCCACAAACTTTGCTTTTGTGACCAGGACAGTGATATTTTGAAATTGACCTATTTTCCAGAACATTCCAGATAGATTCAGTGCTGAGTAAACTTGGAGTAACTTTCCATTACTTTCCAGTAATATAAATAGTAGTATAAATACAGGGGCCTTAAGCCCACCAGTTCAGTTTAGTTCCAGCTGCCTAAGTGGATACATATCTGCATTTTTCTGAGATGGCATCAAGAGGCTGCAAGCATCCGGCAGACGCATTTTGCTATGTCTGTGGCCAATTTATCAAGACAAGAGCGAAAAAGTACTCCATGGAAGCATCTGCTAAGATGTGTGAGGCCTACAAGGCTTATTTCGGCATGCCTGTCGGGGATCAAGACAAACCCTGGGCACTTCATTTCACCTGCGAGCACTGCAAAAAAATTCTGAAAGGTAAGATGGACAATTGTTGCTCAGAATTTTATGTTATAAAATTTGTTAAAATTTTTAAAATTGTAAAAGTTTTTAATTTTAAAATGTTTTACAATTTTCAATGTTATTGAAAAAATATATCATATATGAAAAATGTTGCGAGAATCTCTTACACATTAGTCATGGGTGAAATAAATGTATTTTTGTAGGATGGTACAGAGGGGAAAAGAGAGCCATGAAGTTCTCTATCCCAAGAATTTGGCGGGAACCCACTGACCACTCAAGCAACTGCTACTTCTGCATGGTGGACCCTTCCAAACGTCAGACTGGCAAGAATGCACCTGTTATCACGTATCCGGACCTTCCTTCATCCATCGCCCCAGTGCCACACTGCCATGAGCTCCCCGTACCCACTCCTCCAGATAGCAGCCGTCTTTAGAAGAGAGCAGCAAGTCAGAGAGCGAGGAAGACGTTGTAGATCCAGATGACAATTTCAGAGGTGGAGCTGAGGAGAGAAACCCATACTACCCCAACCAAAAAGACCTCAACGACTTGATTAGAGATCTTGGTCTCACCAAGTCCAATGCCGAGCTTTTGACATCTAGGCTCATGCAGTGGAACTTGTTGGATGAAAGTGTGCAAGTCGCAGATCAGAGGAAGTGTCACCAACCTTTTTCTAGCTTCTTCACCCGTCAAGATGGGCTCTGCTTCTGCCACAATGTGACCAGTCTGTTCGAGGCAATCGGAATCGCCTGTAACCAGAATGAGTGGCGCCTCTTCATTGACAGCTCATCCAGGAGCCTCAAAGCCATGCTGCTCCATAATGGTAACAAGTACCCGTCTCTTCCCCTGGCTCACTCGGTGCACCTCAAAGAGGATTACAACAGCATCAAGACCTTGCTGGACGCCTTGAAGTATGATGAGTACAGCTGGGAGGTCATAGGAGACTTCAAAATGGTGGCATTCCTGATGGGTCTCCAAGGCTGTTTTACCAAGTTTCCCTGCTATCTTTGCCTTTGGGTCAGCAGGGACACCAAGGCGCACTACCACAGGCGGGACTGGCCACAGCGGACCGAGTTCTCTGTGGGGAGGAACAACGTCAAGTGGGAGCCACTGGTGGACCCCCGGAAGGTGCTGATGCCACCACTGCACATCAAATTGGGCCTTATGAAACAATTTGTCAGAGCTCTAGATAAGGAGTCGGCAGCCTTCAAGTACCTTCAAGACTTCTTCCCTAAGCTGTCTGAGGCAAAGGTCAAAGCCGGTGTCTTCGTCGGACGATAGATAAAGACGATCCTGGAGTGCAATGAATTCCCCAAGAAGCTCACTAGTAAGGAGAAAGTGGCTTGGAATAGCTTTGTCGCAGTGGTTCGGGGCTTTCTGGGCAATCACAAGGCCGAAAACTATGTGGAGCTGGTTGAGACTCTGGTGAAGAACTACTGCACAATGGGCTGTAGGATGTCCCTCAAAGTCCATATCCTTGATGCTCATCTTGGTAAATTCAAGGAGAACATGGGAGCGTATTCGGAGGAGCAAGGCGAGCGCTTCCACCAGGATATACTGGACTTTGAACGCCGCTACCAAGGACAGTATAACGAGAACATGATGGGAGACTACATTTGGGGGCTGATTCGTGAAAGTGATTTACAGTATAATCGTAAATCTCAAAAAACTACTCACTTCTAAATCTTTTGTAGTCATTTTTGTATTACTTTAGTATAAATACATGTTAATTTGGATTCATATGTTGTTTTTTTCTGACTTTATGTGAACGAAAAGACACAAATTCGCCCGTTTTCTCATTGGAAATAGGTAAATTTCAAAATATCACTGTCCTGGTCACAAAAGCAAAGTTTGTGGGGAATAATAGCCATTTTCTGTACTTTTGAGGCATAAGCAATTAGGAAATAACACTTACTACCCAGGAACAAAAATTGTGTTACATAGTGTTTTCATTAAATTCAATATTTGGGGGTTAGGTGGCAGAGTGCCACTGTGGAGAGCGTTAAATATTTTTCATTATTCATTCATGGTTTGGCGGCCTCGTCATTTCGGGGAGAGGTGGCTACAGCCACTTCTTATCTGCGGCACTGGGATGCACGTATCTGTTGGTGTATTTCCCGCCAGCCTCGCACAGGTAGCCGTCGGGGGCCCACAGACGAGGCCTCCAGCCAAATATATATTTCACTCGGGCCCTGAGCTCCATTCACAGTCATAAATCATCTGTAATTTCAATCGCTATCCTCATCATTCATTCACTGCCATTCACTTAAGCAATTAAGCGGGTTCTCCCTGCTGAATGGATACTATATAATAGCATACAATAAGCAAGCTTTGTACAGCACTTACATTCACTTGCTCTTTTTTGTGTTGTCTGTTTTTTTGTATGATTCTTATACAGCTGTATTTTTTCATTCTAGTTGCGATCACATCAAAGCAAACACTTTTTTTCTTTTTAAACATTGCGGGAAATAAACGTTGGAATGGTCAAGCAGAGAACGAGTTTGCCTTGTAAAACAAACTGATAAGCGCACTGTACAGACTTCTGGGCAATTAATGGAAGTTTTACGGTATCTGGATAGGGGCGATGCTGAGGATGTGACGTCACAACGATTTTTAATGGTGAGGAAAGTGGTCATGAAATGCAGCACATACAGCAAAATAAAATGACATGCAAATATAAAACGAAATATAAAGAAAAATCATTATAAAGCAAACATAGAATTACATTTCTAAATTGAGAGGTTTATACAAAAAATGCTTTAAATACATACTCCTACATAATCGTAGTTGTCAAGGCTCAGCCGTTACCACGCTAGACACGGTGTGAAGGGAAACGGATGCTCTGACCGGCGCTTACGCTGATGTATGATTTGGAGCGAGTCGTTTGGGAAATTAATTATCAATGGAAGAGAAGAGACATTTGTTTCTAAAAAGCCTAAACTGCGCATAACAGTTAAACAACCATGCAAAAGAGGGTGTATGCAGCTGACGGTGACAGAATAATGGTGTGCAGATTCTGCAACATTGGCTGGAATGGGAGTCGAAAGATACCGTCGTTAAGCATTAGTATATGTTAATTTTTTGTTTTATTTCAGGTGCTGCACACTGCACTGGATCAATTGTTGTTTTAGTTTTGAATGAATCTGCTTTGCTTAGTGTTTAAATATTGAGAAACCCCAAGCTTGTATACTGGAGCCCTTTTTCAGTGCAATGGGACTGAAACACAAATCCTATGTTTTTTTTATGGATAGATTGCTGTGTGTGCAATTATTATGACACAAGCCACAATAGTTCGGGTGTTGTAGATATATATATATATATATATATATATATATATATATATATATATATATATATATATATATATATCCTTGACTTACAATGCTTCGATTTACGACACACGGCACTTTCGACTCTTTTACATTATTACCCTGCTTCGACTTTACGACATCGACACGGCATTTAGACTTGAGCCCTGCATCATGTGTGCAGCTCGGTGTCTGAACCGCAGTAGCTACCGTGGTTCCCTGACTCTGTCTAGCGGTTCTTTTATGCATGTAACTGTTTTTTTTTTTTTTTTTTTTTTAGAATTTATTTACCCTTAACAATGACTGATAAGAGCAATTGACTTAAAAAGAAACCTAAGCTGTGAATTCTGTCACATGATGAGGGGCTTAACTTCAGGCGATCGTATTTCCTGCTAGGAGTATCACAAACACACACTGAATACATCATGGGAAAGCCCCTAGTCTGTACTTTTAAACAAGCCAGGTAGGTGAATACGAACCCGGGACCTCTCGCACTGAAGCATAGCTTCCCGCTGTACAAAAGAGCCAACTCCTTTGCAAGGAGCATACTGCAAAAGCACCAATCAGGGGTAGAATATAAGAACATTTCCAAGGCATTGACTATCCTCTGGAGCACAGTAAAGTCCATTATTAAGAAATGGAGAGAATATGGCACAACTGTGAATCTGTCTAGAACAGGCCATCCTCAAAAACTGAGAAGGGCGCTAGTCAGGGAGGCCATCAAGAAGCCTATGGCAAGTCTAAAGGAGTTACAGTCTTCCACGGCTGAGCTGAGAGACACTGTGCATACGGCAACAATAGCCCGGGTGCTTCACAAAACTGGCCTTTATGGGAGAGTGGCAAAAAGAAAGCCATTGTTGAAAAAAAAACTCACATCAGATCTTGGCTAGAGTTTGCCAGAAGGCATGTGGGAGACTCTGAGATCAAGTGGAAGAAGATTCTATGTTCTGATGAGACCAAAAGTTTTTTGGTGTCAACGCTAAGTGCTGTGTTTGGTGCAAGCCTAACACCGCACATCATCCTGAGAACACCATCCCTACCGTGAAGCATGCCAGTGGCAGCATCATGCTATGGGGATGCTTCTCTGCGTCAGGGCTTGGAAAGCTTGTGAAGATAGAGGGCAAAATGGATGCAGCAAAGTACAGAGAAATCCTGGAGGAAAACCTGCTGAAGTCTGCAAGAAACCTGAGACTTGGGAGAAGATTCATCTTCCAGAAAGACAATGACCCCAAACATACAGCCAAAGCCACACTGGAGTGGCTTAAAAACAAAAAGGTCAATGTCCTGGAATGGCCAGTCAAAGCCCGGACTTCAATCCAATTGAGAATATGTAGAAAGCGTTGTAAATTGCTGTTCACCAAAGGTCCCCATCCAACTTGACGGAGCTTGAGCAATTTTGCAAAGAAGAACGTGCAAAAATTGCAGTGTCCAGATGTGCAAAGCTGGTAGAGACTTATCCAAATAGACTCATGTGTGTAATTGCTGCCAAAGGTGCCTCTACCAAATATTGGCTAAAAGGGGTGAATACTTATGCAATCAGTTATTTTCTGTTTCGTCTTTGTAATTAATTTAGCAATTTAACAATTTGTAGATTTTATTTTTCACTTTGACATTATGGACTTTGTGAAAAAGAATGTGGAAAAGTCTAAGGGGGTGAATACTTTTGAGAGCCACTGTATGTGTGTGTGTGTGTGTGTGTGTGTGTGTGCTTGTATTTCTTATATGTGTGTGTGTGTGTGCTTGTATTTTTTTGTTTTATTGGAGCCACAATGCATTAACTCAATCGTTTTTTCAAGAATGGGCTTGGATACATTTCAGAGTCCATTTAAATGCGCTGTTTTCGTGGTTTACTAATATTTACTGTATTCCCTTAGCACGCAACTATGTGATTATGAGTATGGAACTCCACACATTAACAACATGCATTTAACAAAGTTATTTTTACAATCATATAATTATGCTGTATGTACATATATTAAAAACATGTGACACAAGTGTAAATACAGTGTAGCTACAGTGATCATATAATCATATACTTTCGCTGTATGTACATATATTAAAAACGTGACACGCATGTAAGTACAGTCTGCTGGATTTATAAAGTTGCAAAAACTTGTAAATTTCTTTAACAATGTTCTTTAAATAACTCACAGGCAAAAGCTTTGTTAACAGGACCCTTTTGCTAACTGTATCCCCACACTTAGCTACACATGGCCATGCAGATTAAATCCACACGCCTTTATGTTTAGATAGCAATCAGTCAGTCAGCCCTGCAGCCAATCAGAATTCTGCAATCATGGCAGCTTTTGTTCTACAATCATCTGTAAAAACAAAGCTGTTTCTTTTTTTAATTGGTAACCCACTAGCCTCAGTCTCAGAAGGCTGCAGGTTCAAATCCTTTACAAAATTAATTGAAGCTGTATCATCTCTGGTGTAAAAGTAATCCCCCAATCCACTGATGTTCGTGGGATTGTGGAAAAAAATTATTTGACAAAAGAATAGCTATATTTACCAGATTTTTCAGAGGTTTTTTTGCGATCATGAAATTTAAATTTAACCCAATTCCTTTTAGAGAATGTGCACAGCACTAAGATCAAAAGAGTGATGTGCTCTCTCATCTAGTTAGCATATATGTTTGTACTCCTCTGGACAAGGTTACCTGAGTCAAGTGCTTTTAAAAGTGACAGGAAGTGAAGCAGGCACATGCTTAATTGAAAGGTCTTGCTTATGAACAAACAGCCCAAAGCACAACCCAGCCCTGCACACTGTTACCAGCTCCAGGGACAAAAGTGAGTGCCGGTTTAACGTGAGAGAAGACAAAAGCATCGCTCAACAGAGGCACTTGCAAACTGACAGTGATGACGTCAAGTGAATGCTGACTTCTGACAGTGATGAGGTCAAATTAATGCTGATTTCAGTTAATGGGGATTCTGACTTTACTGGGCAACTTTCTTTTGATGTGCTTTTCGTTCTTTTTAATATAGACTCTTGCCTGAAGCAGAAGTAACCTCAGTCAGGTTTTTATCTGAAAAATAGAATAGCTGCCATGAATTTTTATTTTAAAATGCCATCCAAACTTAATGGAAGATTTGTAGTAGCTTATTTATTTTACAAACTTTAAACATGTAAAAGTTTTACATGTTTATAGTTTGTAGTTGCTGCAACATGAAGGGTGTCTTAAAAGGGTTTCTTAGAAATACAGCACTTTACAGCTGTGAACAAGCTAATCTTCTGTTTAAACCAATAACTAGGACTTCAGATGATTTATCTATAGTTTTTATTGTTATTGTTATTAATCCCGTCCATACCATTATTTGAAATGTATAAGAGTTATTAACTTCATATAAGTACCTTAATCCCCTAATTATTGTAGATATTCTGAGATTTTTGTGCATAACTAAAAGATCATATCATACGAAATGCAGGCCGCACCCAATCTTAGACGTCTTTTGGAGTTAAATGCATATTGAAATAAACTGCTGGATCTGTGATGAATGAAATTCTCTTCCGTAAGTTTAAGCTGGCTGATATCACAGGACGTTCTTGTTTCTCTGCCTCAGATGGCATGTTCTGCATGATCATTTTAATGTGTACGAGTTACACACCTGCTACCTACTCACTGGAGTTGCTGTTTGCATTCATATTGTTCTTGTGCGTAAGCGACATGAACCGTTGTGGTCTAAGCTGCAATTCCTTATGTATATATTTCTGTTTTTATTATGTTTGGACAGGCCAAGAAGAATGGAGTAACACTCGTCACAAAGCGCCTCCAGTGAGAACAGCGAAGGGAGTTTACAGAGAACAGCCGTACTCCAGATACTGAACTCTGTGCTGTTCAAAGGAATAGCTTTTCTATGAACAACCTCTCATTTTTATTGAACTGTTTAAAAACTCTGAAAGAGCCTGGGATGTTGGATTAACCACAGCCATGGAGCCATCAATCAACTGATTACTCTCTGTAATGACAGACCTTTTTCAAGGAAAGAAAATGTATGTTGAAAGATATAGGTAAACTAACAATTCATTATTAACTGGTATTAAAAAAAAACAAAAACAATATAAGGCTAGTTTTAGCTAGACGTAGAAATGTTTTCTAAATATGTTATTTAGTCTTTTTTTAATCATGCAGGATTGTGGTAAAAAAAAAATTCTTAGTTTGGTTTTCTTTCTTTCTTTTTTGGGTTGGTGGGAGGTTGGGAGATTTGGAGGGTGATGGGTCTAGCTTCATCCCTTGTAAATTTACCTTAACAGGACAGACACAAATAATGATAACCTCAAGATGCAAACAATGTTGTGTTCTTCTTGTTTTGTAACCAAACTCTTCAAATGTTCTGTAGTTTTGAGCATTGAGCTTCTTCATGCTTGATGGTAAATAAAACTTTTGAAAGAAAATGATTTTGTGTTTTTGAGGCAATAATTGTATGGGTTTGACATTTAAAATGACATAAATTTAAGTTGCAATAAAGAGAAAAAAAGCTTGCATTAAATATCTAAAAATGTATACACAAAGCAGTATTTAAATTGTATAAATTGTACTCAGTTCAGCTTTGAAAACAATCAAGTTCTGGTGTATCCGTATCCTGCTGGAAAAGGATCTGATAAAGAATATTACTGTTGGTTCTATTGTGCTTCTTTGGGAGAGGATCTTATTTACAGACACTTTACATCTATAGACACCAAATCTATCAAAGCGGGATAATATCTGGTTATCATTCTTCTCCCATGTATAAACTTTACATATTCTTAAGCAATATATATATTTATAGAAATTCATAGTGGTAAAGGTGCAGGGCATTTGATGATAATTTTTGACATTTTCATGTTTCTACTATTTTTTATCATGCTTTTACCATGCCTTTGTTATGTTTAACCATGCTCTGCTATGCTTTTGTTTTCAATAGGTTGAACTTATATTTGTGGTTACCATGCATATGCTTTCATAAGGACGTACCGCATATACCAGCTCACTTTAAATCCAGAAAAGATCTAATCAGTCCAGACTAAATGCATGGAGATAAAATGCTGAAGAGTCACAAATTTAAACTGCAGTATATTGCTTAAATGCAGAGTCCATTAACATATATTTTGCCATTGTAAAATATTTCACTTTGTGAATAAGCTTCTTGGTGTTAAATGACCTGACACCCATAGCAGCAATGTGGAATTGAAGACATGTTTATTTAAAGGTTATAACTGCAGTACTCGTCACATGAGGAACAGTACAATAAACTATTATCTTTAAAATGACCACAATATAAAATACAGCATGTTCCCAGCAGTCTAAAGATTAAACATCACACCAAAGCTAAAGATGTAAATAAGCAATGCATTAAAAAGATGGTAGATTTTGAACAAAACAAAACACAACAACACAGCATTAATAACCGGCATTGGAAGGTTTGGAAGTAGCGTTTTCTGTTGTTCATGTCTTTTTCCAGTAGAACAGCTTTGGAGTTGTATTTTTTTGTTGTTTTTTTTGTTTGTTTTCTTTGGTCACATGAGAATTTGACAGTACCTAAACAAGCCTCACCGGGCTCTGTGCTTTAATGAGACACTGACTAAATGAGACTGAACGCACCAGACACAGAGGATGGGCTCATCCGTTAAAAGAACCTTCATTTGCAAAGGTAAATAAAACAAATAACCGTTTTAATCTCACCTAATCTACTTTAACATAACCAATACAAAAACACAGCTATCTCACAAACCAGGAGCATATTGTCCATTCTCATAAAGACATTACGGTTTGTTTAAACAGGGGGAAGAGGGGCTCCCTTGGGCTTGATTTAATTGGATCTTATTAAACCAATGTAAAAAAAGAAACAAAAACCTCATAAACCTTCAATACAATACAGATACAAGGCAGTGCTTAAAGATCTCTGTTAAAACAATAATACTGGGTTTTGGTAATTATATTCAGAACAGATTCTAGTAATTTATCTGTGTTCCTGTTAGTGTTGAATCCATAGTTTGATGTAATTGGCAGCACTGTATGCATATAGCATTTGTATTTGTTTTAAATGATGTATATATTCTCTCAGTAATATGCGGTCCGTTCTTTATTATAGGTCACTGGTGATGCCTCTTGAACAAAGGATCCAAATCCGCTTTACAGATTCAAGCAGGTAGGAATTACAACAAATGAGACAGGTCCATTGGAAAAGTGGACTTGTGATCAGCTGCATGAAAATACATGGTGTGCTATTCCTACAGTTGCAGACAAACGTATTTGCAGAAGTATACAATTTGTGGTAGTTTAACAAACAATCTTAATAAAACATTTTCAAATATTTGTTCATGACAGGAGTATTGGCACGTTTGCATTGGCAGACAGTTTGTCTTCCAGCTCAGCAACGACCCAAAGCATATGGCTAAGTCAACTCTGGAATGGCAATCACCGGATCTTAATAGAAGTGCTTTGGACTGATCTGAAAAAGGCTGCAGCCAAGCATTGTGAATCCAATCTGCCTGAGCTGAAGGAAATAAGACAGAATACACCCACATTTCACCAAAATGTAACATACCAGCTAAGAATAATCATAAAAGTCTCAAAACCATAATAAAAGCAAAAGGAGGACACATGCAATACTAAAGCAATGCAGTTTACATGATCTAATGTGCAGTTACACTGAAAGTGACCTGATGCCTTTATCCCATCTGTCGCTCGGATGGACAACTCAATCTGAGCTCGACACAAAGTTACAAATATAAAAACTGTAGCCAAATTTGAACATGACCAATAATACACATCTCAAACAGAGTCTTAGCACATACCTACTATCAGAATATTGCTGTATCAAATCCCAAGCCCCCCCTGGCGTGCCATGCAGTGGCCTGAAACCTAGTCTTCTTTGTGTTCCCACAGCTTTATAGTTTCTAGTCAAAACAAATAAGAGCAATGCAGCAATCAATTAGTGAGTTATATTCACAAACTGGGGCTTTCTGTAGCGGCACTGAAGAGCTTAAATTCCCTATACTGTGTTCTTATGGAACCATGTGGGAGTTTAAAATAATGTCTTTAAACAATGTATCTTTGAACCATAAATGTCATGTTGTTTGTGTAATTCCATACTGAATCATGTACAGAGACGACAGACCCTCTACCACTCTTTATTACCAGCCATTATATAGAAATGTAGGTCATAGTTTATGTTGACTGGGCACGAATTACAGAGTAATTAATAAGGTAATTATCTGTCATTCTCTCTGTTTCGTAGTAATACCTGTTAATATTGATTAGATTAAGGTCAGGTTTGAGACTAGTGTTCAGGTAATAAAATGGAATAATACTACATGACTTGGTAATATCTTACAGCATTTGTAATGTTATGGTATTGCCTGTTAACATAAAGCATAAGCACATGTTAACTGCTCTGTTTACAGCATAACATCAGTTGATAACTATTCAATTGTGGGTAACACTTTCTATGAAGTGTCTCTAATTATGTGTATTTACATATTAGTTGTAACTTAGTAAATACTTAGTAAACGATGTTCACCTTAAGTACATTGTAATTATGCATAATAACATTGTAGTTATGTGTAAGTACACATGTATTTACTAAGTAACTGCAATGTACAAACACAGTAATTAGAGACACTGAAATGAAAGGGTTACCCAACTGTGAATCTGTTATAATTACACACCCAACTGCTAATTGGCGTTAACATTATTTGAACCTTGACCGATTAATGGTGGTTTCCGTTCCGGCGGGACGCGGGAGTGTTACCATTGATGATTGACTTGCCACTAGCACTTTAGATAACAAGGCTAGCCATCTAATTGCATTGTAATAACTGGCTAATTACCAAAGGCCCCTGCTCTCACCCAGTTGTTTTAGATAACAAGGCTAGCCATCTAATTGCATTGTAATAACTGGCTAATTACCAAAGGCCCCTGCTCTCACATGGTAACTGCTGTGAACAACTTCTTGTTACCTGATGTAATTACACACTAACTACATAGTACAAGCCATGTTCATGTAATTACTATGTAAGAGCAGAAACTGTTGGTAGTTACCCAGTTGTTACCATGTTATTACATGATTATTTATAACCTGTAATATTAAGTGCCACTGTTTTAATAAATATAATTTAATATAATACAATACACATTTCTACAGCATCTTTCATCACCAGGATCCCCAAAAGCTTCACACACAAATGCAAAAAAGAATAAACTGTTAAATTAAAAACAAGCTACATTTACTAAAACTGAAATTTAGCAAAGAGACCAAAAATGTGGTTTTATTTGTAAAATTAGAAAAACAAAGATAAAAAGCTTGTTTGTAAAAACAGAAATATTAAGCATCTAAACAAAGTTCTAGAGCTGTGTTATTAAGATCCATTGCTGTTTAGATCTATAACACAGGAAAATGTTAACTCTGGAACACAGAGCCCACAACCTGATTTCAGTGATACATTATAATGCAAATGATTTCTTAATAGTGGTACTTCTGTACTGGTCTTTCTGTTTTCAGTTTTTTTTAATTTTTTTTTATGTTGAACACAGTTTTACAGATAAACTGAAGTGTAATTAATCTAAGATTTGAAAATAAAACCTCATAGCTTCAAGTTTTTTTTTTTTTTTTCCTGCACAGACAGACAGACATAAAATGATTGAATTACATGCAGGGATGGTTGGCAGAGGCACACAGGAATGACAATGAGGTAATTAGCAAATATTGTTAGAAACTGGATAGTTCCAATATTTTGCCACTAACTTAACCAAAATAAACAGCTATGAATTATTTGAAAATTAACAGAATCATGAGAATGTATGATTGTACTGTGAAAAAAAAAAAAAAAAAAAAAAAAAAAAAAAAAAAAAAACTGTTTCCACCTTGGCTGTTGTTGTACACAGAAACTCCCATTCTAGCATTATATACTCATATACCTATATATACTATACATACCTATAAAGTAGCTGTGATATTTGCACAGAGGTACACATGGATATCAAGAATATATTAATACAATATTTCTGCATAGCCTAGGTTTGTAGCGACTGTATGAGAGCTAACACTTCCAGAAATCAAGGTTGTGTTTTGTCAGCATGTACCCTGTAGATATCTTGCAATGTTCCAAAAGGAAGTTACATGTATGATCTCTCCCTTGCCACCCACACTATCCTAGCATGTGTCAACAATGTTTAGAATAATCCTTCATTGTTACAGTTGGGCAAGGCACTAGTTTAGTTTGCCTGTTGAAAGTTTAGCTTCTGGTGACTGTGTGCATCACTGCAATTAATGTGCTTGCTGATTACATTGCATGTTAACACTTTATGGGGCTTGCAGCTCTGACTTCAGGGACATTTTCAAGAACACTGTATGGAGCAGCACTGTATGTAGTTGCTACTAATAAGTTCCAATGGGGATGGAAATTATAATGTTATTATGTGATAACTGCTGGTAAAATAAATGTGTTATTACATAGAAATGGCTTGCAGGAGGTCCTTTCCATGTTGCTGTGTAAAATCTGGCACCATGTTAATTGCCCAATTTACAAAAAAAGAATATTTCATGCTCTACTGTGTAATTCACATTGATACATATTCAGTAGCTCTACTATTATGGAACTCATATTGATCTTTCTGCTGTGTGTTTGTGAAATTTTAATAATCAGATGATTAATAGGCAAACAGTGTTTATTATAACAAACAAAAAGTATTAGGCAGTATATGCCTAATTTATTATCCAACATTACAAAATGGGTTTCATTATTTATTTATTTATTTATTTTTAGAATCATACATGTCTTTGCCTGAAGTAAGTAATAAAATATGTTACTGGAAATTGTAATGCCCAGAACTGACTAAATAGAAATGCAACTCATATTCTCCAAATCGTACAAATCGAAAAATCAAAAATGATAACAGAGAGACCTATTTCCACTGCTACCATTGCTTTCTCAGAATAACTATTCCCTGAAACAATATGCTGTGTTTAAAGATACTAGAATAATCAACAATGGCAGAGCATTGTGTATGTGCACAGCCAAGATGACATTCAAGAAACAGTTAACCTCCTAAAAATATTACATTATAAGCAGTACCCTGTTAGCTGCAGCCAAGGTACAATTTGCATGATTAAACTGGTAGGAACAGAGCCCTTGACCAGTCTACCCTGCTTTATTCATGCAGATGGACCTCTTTATACAGCATGCCTGCTGAGGCCTTTCAGCAAAGATGCCAAAAGCAACTTAGTGTCTGCCCAAGAAGAGGCATTTGAAATGCTAAAAGAGACAAGCGGCTCACTGTTTCTGTGTCATTAATATAATAATTAATATATAAATAAATTAATATAGTAAGTATATACTATATATGATATATATATATAATATATATATCTATATATATCTATATATATATATATATATATATATATATATATATATATATATATATATATATATATTACACACACACACACACACACACACACACACACACACACACACAGTGGTTTGCAGAAGTATTCACCCATTCAAAGTTTTCACATTTTGTTGGCACCTGAACGTACTCCACAACACTTTCAAATTAGACTTTACATGTAGAATCTACACAAACTACTCCACGTTGAAAAAGTTAAAAAATGCATATAGAATATAAATAAGTAAGATTTGCAGAGAAAAACAGATTAATCATATATATTCAACAGAATAAGTGTCCAACCCCTTTGCTACTGCAGCCCTAAATCAGCTCAGGTGCAAATGATTTGTCTGAAAGGGCACAAAAGTGAAATGGTTTCAGCCTGTGTGTACTCAAAGTGGTTTAACTTATAGGTAATTTCCCTCAGGTATATAAACACTTTCAAGCTACAACTCACATAGAGATCTAACAAAGCAACCATGAAGACCAAGGAGCTTTCAAAACAAGTCAGGGATAAAGTGGTAGAGAGGCACAGAGCAGGAGAAGGGTACAGGAACATTTCAAAGGTGCTGATTATCCCTCTCAGCACAGTGAAGTCCATCACTATGTGGAAGATGCATCATATCACCCAGACATTTTCTTTTGCCAAACACAGCAGCCGGGCAAGCAGGAAACTGGTTCGGGATGTCACTCTGAAGCCAACAAAAGTCTTGAGAGATCTACAAAAGTTCTATGTCTGAGATGGGAGTCTGTGTTCACACATCAACAACAATAAGCCTGTCCATACACAAAGCTATTACTCAAAAAGCCTCATCTTAAAGCACTTATGGAGTTTGCGAAAAAACATGTATACTGCAGACATGTGGAAAACGTTTTGTGGTTAGATGAGACAAAAATTGAACTTTTCAATATAAATTCCAAGTCTTACGTCTGGCACAAGCCCAACACTGCACATCACCCAGTCAACACCATCCCAACTGTCAAGCATGGTGGTGGCAGCATCATGTTATGGGGATGCTTCTCTTCAGCAGGGACTGGGAAGCTTGTCAGGATACAGGGGAGAATGCATGGTGCAAAGCACAAATGACTCCTTGAGGAAAACCTGTTTGAGTTAGCCAAGACTCTGACACTACGGAGGAAATTCACATTTCAGTAGGACAATGACCCGAAGCACAAAGCCAAAGCCACACTGGAGTGGTTGAACAAGAAGAGAATTAATGTTCTTGAGTGGCCCAGTCAAAGTTCTGACTTGAATCTAAGTGAAAAAATTTATGGCGAGACTTGAAGATTGCAGTCCATTGACGATCCCCAACAAACTTATCAGAACTGGAGCAATGTCACCAAATGTCACCATCCTACTGTGCAAAGCTAGTAAAGACCTATCCAAAAAAATTCATAGCTGACTTAAGGGGCTGAATACTTGTGCAACCAGTAACTTTCATTTTGTACATTTTCTTTGCAAGTTTTGCGTTCATACAAACCCGACTGTAAATAATGGAAGGAGGAGTCTGTTTGTCACAAGTAAAATGTTTGGGTGGATGTCGAAACCTTATTTTTTTCAGCCAAACTTGTTGGACACGTCCTGTAATTCATAATTAAGTTGTTTTCATTGTAATAACCATCTACAGCTCTGAATAAAGACCCTGACATTTAACTTCCTCCTCATATAACAGTGTTCAGTTTAACCACTACAGCTTTGAATAAAAAAAAGTTTGTTTGAAAAACTGTGCACACATTATTTGTAATTCAACAAAATGTGACATTATTGGTAGGGGGTGAATACTTCTGCAAACCACTGTGTGTGTGTGTGTGTGTGTGTGTGTGTGTGTGTGTATATATATATATATATTATATATATATATATAATTTTTTTTTTAGATAAACATCAAAACATGCATAAATTGTTAGTCTTGGAACATGAGCAGAGTTTTAAACAAAAAGGCCTTGTCCCAGCGTTGAGGTAAGAATGTGGAAAGTCTTGGGCTGCACACTAGTACACTCCACCTCCTTCTGCTGTTAGTGTTGCTAAGCCCATGCACATGCATTGTCATAACCTTTAGAGTGACACAATCTTGTTTGAAATCTGAATATTAATTTCTCATTTTTCTTTAACAGGTTCCGTCTTCATTCAAGACTTTGCTAAACTGTTAGCCATGCTGTGAAATAACAAATACGTTTTATTAGCCGAATAGCTGCTGATTCAGCTTCAACCTTAACTGTATATGTAATGGTGAACACTCAGATTGGATCTTAGTCGACCGGGATGCTGTCGAAATGCAAGGTGTACCCTGGTTTAGACGAAGCTATCATTTGGTACCTCAGCATGTTACAAATTTACCCTGCTTTTCAAATTCTGTAAGAAATAGCAATTGCCACAAACCACTCATTTCTGCTCAGACATGATATGCACATCACAGCACCCAACATGGCCCCCGACTGAAACTTTTTTTCTTGCCAGTTTTATTCAGGTCCTTTCATTACCCTCAGGAAGTCTGCATTCATGCTTAAAAATAGGTCACTCAATGATTTGAATTACAAACATTGGATTTCTTTCATTAAAAACAACTGTAAACTGTGGAAAATGATGACCAATACATACTAAATGTGTTAGAAACTGTGAACTGCTAGAATGTTCTGAAAATGTACTGTAGTAAACCTTCATAAGGGTGATTCAATAAAATGCAACAAAACTTCAGAACCCATACCATTTACCTAATTACATAACCCACATTTCAGACATTTGAGGACACATCCGAACACACCACTGCCTTAACAAATAACATGAACAGCTAGAGGCCACTTCAACTGGTGTTATCACCTCTTACCCTTCTATAATGCTTACAGTAATTCCACATGATTCTACGTTGCGCTGTCAAATTGCCAGTGACGACTCGTGGCTTGAAAAACTGGTGATGCACTGCCATTGTAAAAGTGCTACATCAAATTCACTCTGTTTTTAGCACATATTTTCGCTGACTGAAAAAGTGAGTGTCTCACACTAGAACAAATATAATGGTGAAGGGTCCTAGACACTATTTGGTTGTGTTATTAAGGTTTGAAAGTTTGAAATAAACTGCACGCTTACATATTCCCTACCCAATATATATTTTTATTTTTAAATACGTAATAAACCCTGGCAGCAGTGGTGTAGCCAGGATTTTTTTGGGGGAGGGGATGAACATGGTAACTTTTTTAAGGTTGAGTAATCACAGTGATGCAATTGGCAGCCTGATTTCTTATTTGTGCATTGACGTTTTATTTTTCGAAAAATAAAGAACAATCTTTTCTTTTTTAACAGAAGATCTAATAACCAAATACACTGTTGTGCAAAATAGTTAAAAAAAAGGATTCAGTTTAGAACATTTCCGATTAAAAACAAAAAAGGAAATACAAAGCAAATACTTGAACTTTTAACATGTGCATCAGATTTTACATTATGAGAATAAATAAAAATAACTATATATATAATTTAATTCGTACTTATGGTTGTTCATTTTTGTTAAAAAACATTTTGAGTTCAAAGCAAAGCAAACCATTTTATTTAATCTCACAAATCCTGACTAATTTAATTACCGTTTGACTGGCGCAGGACTGCCGGTGGTAGCTGCTAGCTTGTTGTCTTCATCAACAGTTTTCTGCTGTTTACACAAATTAGGACAACCAAAACAAATAGCTAATTTTTTAATTATGTTTTCCTTTCCCCTACCGCTGCCAGGCCATACTTCACGTCTCTCACTCAGGGTTATGTCACATTGCGCGTCCGTTGGGACTGTAAAGTGTAAAAGCTGTGTGCATTATCCAATCAGAAGAGTTCAAGGTTGAACTTCTCGAGAATGACAGTAAAGAGCCACAATCACAAACAGAAATTTGAAATGTGCACTTTGGCAGACAACAAGCATGTCATTGGTCAGTTGTGAGTGGCGGTTCATGTGTATACTAATTGAAAGTGGTACTGATTGAAGCGTATTGAGGCCACCAAAAAGAACATCTTTTCAGCAGTTTTTTTCCTTCTTCCTGTAACGCAGTGGCTAATATTATTGAAACCCTTCAACTCTGTTCACTCCACCTGCTTTTATATTTTAACAAGTGAAGCGAAAAGAAGACAAGCACCTCATTAGAAAACAGTCGGAATTGGAACCATTCAGAAACATACAAGAATTCTACAGAGGTATGGACTGATTAGAAAACAGACACACCTGTGCAGCCAGCACCTGTAAACACTGGACTGTGGAACCCAATTGTACCAGCACTTGCATCAGCTTGTACTTGCACTGAATTGCTCCATAACTTGCAGCATTCAACTACTGCTCTTAATTCTAACTACTTCCTGTATCTTGTATTTGATTTTACTCTTACAGGTATTAGTATTTATATTTGAAATCATTCTCATCCATTTATTGTACGTGCTCATACTGGACTTTACTCGTTTAAGCAAATATTGTTCCTATAAGTTAAGTGCTCTTAGTCAAACTCACTCTTGGATGTAATTATTTGCTGTGTTCTTTATTTTTTGCTCTTTGAATTTTATTTTTCTGCTCTTATCTGTAATGTGATATTCTGCAATACTTTACAATGTGATGTTTTGTAAAGTGATACTTTGTACTGTGATATTTTGCAACAATTGTAAGTCACCCTGGATAAGGGTGTCTGCTAAGAAATAGATGATGATAATAAATAATAATAATAATAATAATAATAATAATAATAATAATAATAATAATAATAATAATAATAATGTATCAATTACATTCTTGTGTTTGTATATACTGTAATATGATTAGGGCTAAAAAAAATGTGGTGCCCAAAAATACCGTAATTGATCACGCCTCGGGTTCATCATTGCAGCATCACAAAAGCAGTGTAAAGCAAGGTGCAGAAGCCTTGCAGCCTAACGTTGTAATTAATATGCTTCATTTCTGATTAGCTGCATTAAACTGTGTTTGACTGATTGGGCAGAAGTAAACAATGCTAACTAAATTGGATGTCAGTCATATTTTAAAACCTGTTTTATCAGCACAACGTTCCAATAAGGCACCGACACTACAGTCAGGGGCTCATGCCTCAACTTCTGATGAATCAGAAAGACAACACCTGTAGAGATTCAGTGTGATTTACTAATAACATAAATCCCAATAAAAAGCCTCTTAGGTACCTCTTAATGGAGACAAAAAGGCAGTTCTTAACATGTTACTGGCATCCAACCTCTGTGATGACTTAAAGGTGGATGATTTCTTATTATATTTGGAGCAATCGTCACAAATAAAATAACAATAAAAATATACCAGAATCATAAAGCCCTAGTTAGTATTGGGTGTTTATATGTTTGAATATGGCTTTAATGTAAAAGCAGAAGGAAGCAAGTTTTCTTCCAGGACAACCTTGTACTTGGCTTGATTCATTCATCCTTCACAAAGACAAATCTGCCCGATTCCAGCCTTGCTGAAGCACCCCCAGATGAGTCAAATTTTCAGCTTTGCCCAACACCTGGTCATCTAATGGTTAGAGGGAGACCTGGAGAGGCCTACAAGCCACAGTGTCTTGCATCCACTGTTAAATGTGGTGGAGGATCAGTGATGATCTGGGGGTGCTTCAGCAAGGCTAGAACTGGGCAGCTTTGGCATGAATCAAGCCAAGTACAAGGTTGTCCTGGAAGAAAACTTGCTTCCTTCTGCTCTGACAATGTTCCCCAACTCTGAGGATTGGTTTTTCCAGCAGGACAATGTTCCATGCCACACAGCCAGGCCAATCAAGGTGTGGATGGAGGACTACCAGATCAAGACCCTGTTGTGACCAGCCCAATCTCCAGACCTGAACCCCATTGAAAACCTTTGGAATGTGATCAAGAGGAAGATGGATGGTCACAAGCCATCAAACAACGCCGAGCTGCTTGAAATTTTGCGCTTGTGAAAGACTGGTGGAGAGCAAGCCAAGATGCATGAAAGCTGTGATTGAAAATCAGGGTTGTTCCACCAAATATTGATTTCTGAACTCTTCCTAAGTTAAAACATTAGTATTGTGTTGTTTAAAAATGAATATGAACTTATTTTCTTTGCATTATTTGAGGTCTGACAACACTGCATCTTTTTTGTTATTTTGACCAGTTGTCATTTTCTGCAAATAAATGCTCTAAATGACATATATTGTTTTATTTGGAATTTGGGAGAAATGTTGTCAGTAGTTTATAGAATAAATCAAAAATGTTCATTTTACCAAAACACATACTTATAAATAGTAAAACCAGTGAAACTGATAATTTTGCAGTGGTCTTATAATTTTTTCCAGAGCTGTATATATATATATATATATATATATATATATATATATATATATATATATATATATATATATTTTGAAGGCACGAGCCCATAGGTCATGCAGACTGTGCCCCAGTAACATGGAATTCGAGAGACTTTAGTGACACCCAGGTAAATGAGGAGGCGAAATAACTCTTGCATTTCATCTACTGTCACATCAGCTCATGCACCAGTGGCATCACCGTAACATGGCTTCTCAATCACATGGTGCCAACTGTATGTGTTGGTGAATCCGCAAATGCACTGTACCACCTCAGCAGTAAAGCAAAGCAAGAAGACGTGCACTGCACTGGACAGGGCTTTATTTGCAATGTTAGTCAGTCGGTCTCTGTGGTTGAAAGAGATGCTGAAGTGGGTCTGGTGCAGATTGATCAGCATCATCATAAGAATAAAAGAGAGTGTCCAAGCTGCTGAAAACAAGTATAGCAAGAGAAAGTGAACGATTAGTAAGAATGCATATACTGTATATCACCCTACAGTCCATACACACATTTTATAAGTAGGCTAATCAAGCAAGTTCTAAAACAATAGCAAAACTATTTATTATATCAATAAGAGTTGTATAAAAAATATATACAATCTGAAGGTTTAGGTACTAGTAATTATAAAGTAAAAAAAAAAAAAAAAAAAAAACAATAGTAAAACAACTGACAATAATAATTACAAATGACAAAATACTTGACACATTTCCAACCAGAGAACAAAATAAAAAAACATGAAGCACAAAAGCAAAAAAATAAACCATTACAGCAAGAAGCCAAAAAAACTGCACAAGTTATAATACTAGCTTTACAGAGTAAAATAAGTGCACCAGCAAGAGTCGACACATAACAGTAGATGAGGAGCAGCTAAATGAAATAGAAGAAAACAAAGATTGAAAATATGGACATGAATTTTATGGAAATATGTCCAAGAAATCTCTACAACATCAGGGAATTTTATACCAGTGCAAGAAGTTCATTTAAGGACCAGTATTCAGTCTCCAGTTTTATAACGCTGAGCTGGACTAAATAGATATTTTAACAGTAGAAGTTTTAACATCTCTGCTTACAGTTTAAAATAACAATAACAACAGCAATAATGTATTCCTGTCAGTCAGGACAGGTTTTAGAAAAGCTGGTAATGACAAAGGCAGGCACGACCCCCTGAATTACCGGCCTGGATTTTAAGTGTCTGCGGGAAACTGAGGTACTGTCCCTTGACACCGCGGTCAGATTGGTGCGTAAAGTCTGGTTCGATCGTCAATCTGGCAAGCAAGGGTGTCCCACGACTAACAAAAACATATTTTGAGATCCAAAAGTATGAAAACTTACTAGAATATGTGTACCTTGTGTATAACGAGTTCACAAACTCACTTCAAGATGCCCCACTGTTTGTGTGATTTATTTGTATTCTTAATGCACCTGCTTTTTTAATAATAAAGGACTCAGAAGCTACCTTTATACACTTCAAATTACTGAGCAGAGGGAAGTGAAGCTACCTTTACACACTTCAAATTACTGAGCAGAGGGAAGTGAAGCTATCTTTACACACTTCAAATTACTGAGCAGAGGGAAGTGAAGCTACCTTTACACACTTCAAATTACTGAGCAGAGGGAAGTGAAGCTACCTTTACACACTTCAAATTACTGAGCAGAGGGAAGTGAAGCTACCTTTACACACTTCAAATTACTGAGCAGAGGGAAGTGAAGCTATCTTTACACACTTCAAATTACTGAGCAAAGGGAAGTGAAGCTACCTTTATACACTTCACCCTACTTGAGATTTTAAGCTAATGCAGATAGTTGATTTTTAAAAGCTTAGGGTCATATTTGAATGAGGCACTCTGCTGTGTAGGATTGTGTTTATTTCTTAAACACCTGGGATAACAGTGAATGCAGGATATCCTGCTGCTTCTTGAGCTTGCTGTCTGATGTGTAACACAATGTATTACCTGTGAAGCAATGACTCCTCCTTTAAGGCAGGCAATATGTTTGTTTTCATCCAGTAGAATTTGTTTGAATTTCAGGAAAGAGTGACAGTGACATTTTAATCACCATTACAGTGTTTGGAGTATCTTTCTTTCGTAGTATGTTTTGTAATTCATTTTCTGTTAAGTCACAGAATCGGGTGTTCAGCCATTTTCTCTTGCTGTGAGGAGTGGAGATGAATGAAAGACTCTCCTTTGAAAAGGGGCCAGACTGACAGTGATGTGAATTGTTTTGTTATCACCATGTACAGTATATATGATAATACATGACAAAACTTCTGTATATCACATAATAATAATAACAGCAACACTAATAATATGATTTACCAGTTGTTTGTGTGTTTACATATTCTGTCGCATGCATTACTCCATTATTCTATTTAGATTCCATTCAGAACATGTATTAAGTGGCATAAACAACTGAAAGCATTCAAATGTCACATAAACCATTTTCTTAAGACTTGGAGTGTTATGGTTTATTTAACACCTTTAATACTGCCTGTTGTTTATCTTTTACATAATGCATATAGAACCATGTTTCTTTCTTAGATCATTAGCTGTACACTTGATGCTTCATTTATCATGTTGGAAAACAAAGCTGCAGGAATAGCTTTGCAACTTCAATTCTCCATTATGCATTATACCAAGTCTTTAGATTTCCACTAACAGCAGCATAAGCTTTTTATCTCACATCACGACTGAACAGGAATCGTATGGTGCTAAACCAACATACAAGCAAACATACAGTATATCTTCATTTAAAAACGTGATATCTGGTACTACACTAGGTTAAAGCAAACTCTGTTCGCAAGTCCTGCTTTTAGGCTTGTACTTCCTGGGTCATTTCACCTGGAGAGTGA
Organism: Polyodon spathula; assembly: GCF_017654505.1. Taxonomy (NCBI): domain Eukaryota; kingdom Metazoa; phylum Chordata; class Actinopteri; order Acipenseriformes; family Polyodontidae; genus Polyodon; species Polyodon spathula. The sequence continues at coordinate 96,515,272 of NC_054537.1, read as the reverse complement.
AATTTTACCCACCTCTTCACTGGCTTTTTTTCCTGTCAACAGCCAACCAGTTGCTTCCCCTATTGACTGGCATGCTTCCATCCAGTAACACGCTTTGACCCAGACGACGCTATTGAAATGCCAGAGTGATTGCAAGTGCAAAGAGCTATCCCAAGACTAAGATCTACACGTGTTCTTGGGATAGCTCTTTGCAAAACACGCTTCTCTGGATTGGATCGTCGGTCCAGATGTTAACTAGAGTACATGTTCCTTTGCCCCTGCTGCAATCTGGCTCATGGTGTGTCTCAATCACAGAAATATGTCTAAACAGAATAAGCCCGAGGTGGGTCGTGGTTTTACACTACGTGGGGTGGGGGGGCTGAAGAACACTCATTTGAACATCCCTGCACATGGTGTTTGAAAGCAGCTATAGAGCTTAACCAGCCAGCTGCTTATCCCGCTATTTTCACGTGGAGCGCATGCCAGTAGAAATGAGTCACTCCCGTGAGAATAGCATGCAGGCGCTTATATGTGCATCTGCAAAGTTTAACACATTTTTTTGGAAAAAATAAGAACACTGTATTGTAAAAGTGTATGCAGTATCATTTTTTACTGGCATATGGCAGCAGTCCCTAAGAAATGTGCTTGACAGCCCGGTTCACCTATATATACACAGTTGAGAGTCAAAAATGGATGCCTGTGTATCTACAGAGAATAAAACAAGGAGGTTTCTTTCTTTATTTGTTGGTGTTACAGGTTGTAAGGAAGTCGTGTCAGGTTTGGTACTGGTCAAAACGACATATTTATTTATTGTACTTACATTTCACAGATACTAATTCATATAACAGCGCTATATGCCCTACAAGTAGGGAAGATACTCTATATAACATGATTGAACATTTGCAATGCAAGTTTTCTGATGTATATGTGCTAGATAAAGACATTAGCATTGGAGCCTTTTACATGCACAAGTCATGACAGTTTTCCTCAAAACGTGTTTGCGGTACTTTTCAGGAAATGCGTTGCTAGGCAGTTCTGATTTAGGAAAGATAATCGTGCGTTCCAATGCAGATTACTCAATTCATAGTCATTTAGGGGAGGGGATATTTAACTGTCCGTGTCTGATTATTACGTAGGAAAAGAACGACTCTGAATATTGTGAAGAGAGCCTCATGCGCTGCCAGGACAACAAAAACATTTAACAAGAGAAATTAATTCACGTGTTGGCGCGCACATTCTGAATTACGTCACGCATTTGTTACTTGTTTCTCTGGTTAACTTTCCAACACACACACACACACCCACACACAAAATTATTGAAAATATAATTTCTACTAAGTACAAGTTTTACTACTTAGAATTTATATTTTGTGTGTGTGTGTGGAACCGTCTTTTACAATACAGGTTTTTGTTTTGAATGCTGGACCTGGCAGCCATCAATTCATTTGTTTTGTACAAGGAATGCACCGGGGAAAATATCAGTAGGAGAGATTTCACTTCGATCAGAAAACTGCAAAGCTGCAGGCTGCAGCAGCTCAACCTGGATTCTATGCTGCGAGTGACACACACGCAAGATAATTCATATTACTTTTGTTTTAAATTAAAAACTGCTTTTGTTTTTACAATTTTGTATGTACATGAATCTGTTTACTTGCTTTATATGTGGTAAGTTAGAAAATAAACCCTTTTATGTTTAATTGCTCATTTAAATACGGTGTTTTGGCTGTGCAGATGTTTGATATGATGTGCTTGAATAAAACTTTTGAGTTGTATCTGATAGTTTCTCTTTCATTTCAATATTGATGACGTTTAAAATGTACCTTGACTGCTGAAATCTCTTGAGTCACAAGCACGATTCCTGCTCCGGTTTTCATGGGTTTTTTTAGTCTTTTTTATCCTGAGAAAGTGATTGACCCTGCCGTTAAAGTCTTGCTGCCAAAATGACGTCCTTTTGCTGTTTCATGAGGTATTCGTGTGACGACGTCACACAGTCATGACTATAGAATCGATTTTCACGTGCATGTAAACCAAGCCATTGATGATGTTTTGAAGTGTGTCTGCTTTGAAATCTATCACACAAAAAATAATTTCTAAAAATGAATATGCCTGCACAAGTAATGTTAAAATACTGCCATTGTAAAACATTATGTACTTTATACTTTATACTCAAAAAGATGTTATGTTGTGCTCTATATTATAATTCTCCTTTCAGACTGAGGTCAGCTCTTGGCACGTTTTGATATTCGCTGCTAGACAGAAATAACAAAGCTCCAGCAACCGTCTCACAGTGAGGTAATATTTCACTTAGCCTGTAACAGAAAATATACACATTCAGCTATTTAAATAACCCTAAAAAACAAGCTTCATATCCTGTTTAAACATGTGCATACTAATACTGGCTCTTTCAAACTTACATCAATTTGCATTGTGGTTTTTACTAAACAGTCAGTACTAATTAGTATTTTTTTTTTTTTTTTTTGCAGCAGCAGCAGCAGCAGGAAGTTTCTAATTAAAAATATTAAAAATAAAGACATCTCACAAGGCAAGCAAATAGACAAGGTGCAAATGAGGCAATTACAGATTAGCTAAAAGGCAGAAATACTGTATTGTGTTTTTAAATACTGTGCCTCCTATTCAATTCTAATGATTACTTAGTAGACTGCGGGGTGCCACTAGCTTTTTTGGAGTGTTGGAAATACAGATTCTAAACGTTCAGATATTTAGCTGTCTTGGATATTTCAGTGCTGTATCTACAGCTTTAAAGGATTATACACATGGGGTGCAATCTGTGGATTGGTGTAAAATTGCAATTGTAATGGCAAGGAGCAGTTCAGTCATTCAGATATTTTTATGATGGTCGTGTATTGTTAAAACTATGTTATTCCTCTCTGATATATTGCACTTCAAAATATGTCTTGTATTTCCTTAGAAACTGTTTCACCCTTAGTTCTATTTGTGGTGTGTATTAATATCAGGACTTTGAGCTTCTGAACACCAGGGGTTGTGCTCTGCTTTTTAACAAATAGGCATGCACGTTTACTAGCCATCTAGCAGAATGGCACTATATAGGCCACAGTTCAGAATTATGGTATATTCTCAGAACTAAGTACTTATTGTCAGCTTAGCTGTCAGGGTGAGTCCTTGGCTAACAATAATAAATAAATAAATAAACAAATAAATAAATAAATACAAATAATGCAAAATTTAGCACAAACGTGTTTGAGTTTTCCAGATAAGTGACAGTAATGTGACATCAACAAACATTATGTTCTTTTTTGCTCTCACAATAGTGCAGATCATGCAGATATCAAAGGATTTACGTCAAAGGTTCAACAACATTAAATTTTCATTAAAAAGTCTTCCTGGTTTCTTTAGTGTGCATTTATGGGACAGAACACTTTTGCAGAACACAATGGGGTTGAATCAATTGCTCTAAACAGTTGAGGATCTAAATGTTATGTGGCACATATTGTTTAGCCAAGACGGGTTGAATATTGGTAGAAAAACTAAATAAATCACAATGCTGCCCAATTGCCTGATATTAAATCAAAAATCCATGGCACCGCACAGAGGGGATTTCGTGGCCTCTCTAACATACCCATTAGGTAACAGAGTTGCTCTTATACACACGCAGGAGGATGCATATTTAAAAAACAATAACACAACATGTAAAATAAATATAAAAATGGGTGTTATATCATACCAAAGTACACCAAACACAACTATAGACTATACACGTGTAAATAGCACTAAATCTTTAAGAACATTTTTGTACTTTCTGGCATCGTCATGTATTTTATTATAAAGTATATTACTATATACGCATGTGTCCAATGGGTATGGTACATCTACAGTAGAATCCTTGTTTACATAATGGACAAAGTAAAATTTTAATGAATAAAATCCTTCAAGTATAGGCTATACCTGTGCAGAACTGTACAAAGTCTTTAAATCGTTTGTAATTTCTACCTTGTTTTAGGTACAGTATTAGATTTTTCAGTTCCTCTATAAACCAACGCACGGTATTATCCGGCACAATATTCTGGTCCTAAGCAATGCTGGGCAAGAGGTTTTACAATATCTCATTGTCTGCATTTGCACAGCTTATTTCCACAAATCTCACTGGTGATTCAAACACATCTCTCTCTCTCTCTCTCTCTCTCTCTCTCTCTCTCTCTCTCTCTCTCTCTCTCTCCCCCTCCCTCTCTCTCTCTCTCTCTCTCTCTCTCTCTCTCTCATAC